>NW_015116802.1:19280-28972 GCF_001443285.1 Poecilia latipinna | reverse complement strand
CTCATGATTAGTCTGACTTAAAGTAACTAAAATTTAACATACTTAGTATATTTATTTTTCACCAGGGTGGTCTACAGTGGGGGTGTAGGGTGTTTTCAATGCTGTGCCAGATGACTGCCCAACACTCAGAAAGATAACCACTGCTGGTACTGGAACAATCGTTTTTTTGATTATTGTTGTTGACAAAAAACACATTTCTGAGCTAAACTGTGGCAACATGAAACAAAGAGATGAAATGAAAAACTTTATCAATTAGCAGTCTGATCATAAAAATTCCCAGTATTTTGTTGTGAAAAATACTTCAAAACAATGTCTACATGGTTTATGTACTTCAAGGTTTATTTGGTAGATACTTACTTTAAAAGATAGTTTTGATAGTTTTTCTATTTGTCTAAAATTGCAAGAACTGTGTTTAAATATTTAAGTGTGCATCTGTTTAAATTAAGCTGAGATTTAGTTGCACAACAAAAAACACTAACCGGTCTTAGACCTGTCTCATTCTACCTGACAGCATAAGCTGTCTTAATTTCATATCTATATGTAGTATTTGGGTTTTTATCTTTGTATTTTTATTCTTTGTTATTGATACAATGACATGACAACATGTATATTTTTAAGCTTAAATTTGACAATATGTATCTATGCTTGAGACTTTTAATTTGAAAGAAGCAGTTCTCCACTTGCCCTGTCAAAAAGGCAATCTAATAAAGATTTCTTGGTAGGCCTGCTGACAGCACTCAGTCTTCTTCTATGTAGACATAGAAGAAGCACAACTTTTTAATAGTTTGAGTGAAATCATTTTGGGCAACAACAGACGACTGTAGAAGTTGTAAGTGACCATGGTTACAAAACTGCAAAAAAGCTCAGAGATTTGTTAATACTTTACTGACATTGTTTTCCCTTACTCTACTGAGAAGCTAATTTTAATTTTCAATATTAGGCTGACATGATAGTTCCAACAACATTTACATGTGATTTTTGTACAAACTAATTAATTGTTAATTGTTAATTGTCAAACTGCTTTCTCAAGGATGTGTCTAAAGCCAGCTAAATCAAAGCGAGCAAACCAGATATATTAAACAAAAATGTAACTAAGACACAAAGCTGCAAAAAATTTATCGACTTGGGAAAAAGATTTGTGCTGAGAATTTGTGCTGAGAACACCGATCACCTTACCTCCATATCTGACCCAGCTGGAGAACGTGTATTATGGACTGGCATAACCACACACAGACTGAGTAATAGGGCGACCGTTTCGTGCCTCTTCTGCCAATCGCCGTACTGCCGGTGCTGTTACTAGCAGTGTTCTTGCTGGCAGTTGACATCTGCCTCTGCGGTGTGGTCGGGTGCTGCTGAACGGGAACATCGCTTTGAGAGGCCGAGCCGCTCAACAGTAGCTTACTCCCGTCCAACTGGGGGCAACCGACGGCAGATTCAACGTTGTCCTCTGTGCTGAAGTCAGCGACGAACCATCGAAAACTAAACAGCTGGACCGAAAACGAACCCAGCACCACAAAAAAAAGCGTCAAGCCGAACCACCAATAGTCCTGGCGAAGATAGTAATCGACTGAAAGCCACACGTCGGTTCCTACATCAGCCAGATAAACTGACACTGCGGCAACAATCCACAAGCAGTCCCATATCACATATTTTTGCTGTTCTCTGCTTAGACGGAAGCAAGGCGAGTTGGACCCGCCCCGACCGCAGCACTGAGATTCCCCGTTCGGAAAATCCACGTCCAGGGTGCATGCCGAGTCGGTCTGTTGTCCCAGGTGCAGCCCCTGCACCGAGCCGGAGTGCTCGGAGTTCTGCAACGGCGTGAAGGCCACATCGCTCCTCTTTAATTTCAAGACCCCATCCGACTTAGCTGCCATCATTGTAATCAGAAGATATTAAACTGGTAGATTTCTTCTGCTCTTCCTCCCCAGTTCTCTTTTAGTGCAGCGTTTGTCCGTCGAAACCTCGTTTACGTGTTTCTTTACTCTTCATTTCTAGACCACACCTGCTCCTTTACTCTGCTGTCTTCTCATAATATACGATAAAGCCAGAGATCCAGGCTGAGCGTAGCATTGTGCTTGTTGCCCCAGGTTTTAGGTCTATGTCTAATTTTTGAGTGATTGATGAGCATCTATCCAGCCGGCTATCCAGCTGTTAAAGGATATTCACCGCCTTGTTTCCTTAATCCTACCTGGTGGGATTCTACTATCAACTAGCATTTAAGTATTTGACAATGATAGAGAAAGGATGAAAGCTGCGGCCATGTTCTTCTATAGCGGACTACAAACAATGACATCATTCCTACTCTTCCCCCTGAATGTCAACCACCCGCCCTCCTGGGACCCAAACTATACACACACACACACACGCACACACACACGCAAGCACGCACGCATACGCGCACACCCACCGGCCATTTGTGTCAAAAATAAGTAGAAGTCATATGTGTAGATGTTGTTGGTCTATGTCGTTGCTATGTGTCTTTGGTAGATGTGGTCGTAGTGTTTTATGGATATGTCGATGTTGCATATGCGTTCGCTGCATATGTAGATGCTGCATATGTTATGTCTCTAGCTGCGTCGTGGTTATTACTTACTGTCATCTTGTCAATTCATCTGTAGTAAAGCAGTGTTTTTTGATGCTACTGTTGTTGGTTCAAGGAGTTGTCTGAATGTCTTCTGTGATTGGTCAATGTCGTTGGTCCATGCTGTTAGTTCATGTCATTGGTCCTTGTCGTTGGTCAGGGTTGCTGTTGCCTGTTCTCTTCACCATTTATAAGTATTGAAGTAGGACATCTCTGATCAAAGTGTTTATTAGATATTACAAAAATGTTGGTCTTTCAATATCAGTAGTTTCAAAATTCTTAGACTTCTATCTTGTATTTTCTTCAGGCATTAAGAAAATACTCCCTCCTCAAGAGCTTGGAGGTTCACTTAGGGACTGTCAACAAATTTCCGAACCAAACCAAACTCCTGACAAACAAATGTAAACAAATGCCTTGCCTTGTGACCAACTGACACAAAAAGTGCTAATTAGGGTTACACAAAATACTATCCTCTATTGATTTTTTTAAAGTCATATTCAGTATTTAAAATAATTTTAATTTTAAATAATAGAATGTTTTCTTCAATAGCTTCCAAGTCATGTGCCCTGTTGACTCAAAATCAGTGTGACATTGTTCTACTAAAGTGTGTGTGGGTGAGGCACACTCATTCTTACTCCATTTTAACCCTTTTTATTTATCTTTTGTCAATAATTTAGTAAATATATTTTTTAGCAATTTTTTGGTAAAAATTTAGTCAAAATTTAGTGAATACATTTTTAGCCATTTTTTGGTCAAAATTCTGTCAAAAATTAATAAATATATTTTCAGCTATTTTGTTGTCAAAATGTAGTAAATATATGTTATAGCGATTTTTTTGTCAAAATTTTCAAAATTTGGACTAAATTTTGACAAAAAATTACTAAAAACTATATTTACTAAATTTTGACAAAAAATAGCTAAAATACATTTATTAAAATTTGACTAAATCTTGACAAAAAAATGTAAAAACAATAAAAGGTTAAAATTTAGTAAAAATGAGTGTGCTTCATCTACACGCTTTAATAGAACAATTTCACACTGATTTTGAGTCAATAGGTCACATGACTTGGAAGCTATTGCAGAAAACATATTTAATATTCAAATAATTAAAAATATTGAACATGACTTAAAAATTCAATAGAGAATAGTGTGTCTCGTGTAACCCTAATTACCGCTTTTTTGTGTCAGTTGGCCACAAGGCAAGCCATTTATTTACATTTGTTTGTCAGGAGTGTTTGGTTCGGACACTTGTTGATAGTCCCTAAGTGAACCACCAAGCGCTTTGAGGAGGAAGCAGGATGGAGCAGTAGATTAATGCCTGAAGAAAATACAAGGTAAAAATCTAAACATTTTGAAAACACTAAGGCAACACTGACCAACGACAAGGACCAATGACATGACCTAACTGCATTGACCAATGACATTGATCAATCACAAAAGTTAAAGAAATTCAGACAACTCCTTGAACCAACAACAGGGGGGAGTAACATAAAAAAAACATCTGCAAGGGGTTCCCTGCTTTACTGGAGATAAATTGACAAGATGACAGTAAGTAATAACCACAACGCAGCTAGAGACATAATATATGCAACATTTACATATGCAATATCTAACATATGCATAACCTACATATGATGCATATAGGTGATATGTTTACATGCAACATTGACATATCCATAAATACTAAGACCATAGACATCTACCAAACATACATAACAACAACATAGACCAACATTTACACATATGACTTCTACTTATTTTTGACACAAATGGAACCCCATACTATAAAGTAGCATAAATAGTAAGAGCACCTCATTTTATACTTCTTGATCAAGTAGCATTTAAACTCATTTTGTGAGTATTCTTTTGATTTGATTCTGCCTTGATTATTTTCTTAATAATAATTTTCCTAACAGACCAATTGCAGCTTGATCAGTAATGTAAGCAATAACACTTCCAGCAGTGACATTACAAGGTGAAATTGAAGAAATACCGTAATGAATTATAAGATTAAAATAACTGTTGTTATATAGACATAGATAAACTTTATTGTTAAGGGGCAATTTGCTTTGCAGACAGCAAAGAACAATTGCAGAAAAATACATAAAAAATTACAATAGTATTAAATCACAATATCCATCCAACATTTAATTAAACATATCTACTGATGTATGTTACTGTCTCTCCCTCACTCTGACTCTCTGCATCCTAATGTAAATGCATTCATATATTTACAACAGACACTTGAGTAATGTACAGTACCATAATGTGAACTAACTAAAAATAACAAGCATGCCTTTTGTCATACAGAATGAGAATTTTAACAACTGATTTGCAGATGTATACATTATTATGCATCTCATATGCTGTCATTTCTAGTTATGCATTACACTAAAATGGTAGCAGTAACATTTTTTTTTAGATTGCTGAACATGGAGGGACACTAGGATGCAGAGATTACCAGAATCATTGAAATCTTAAAAATAAAGATGTTTTAATTTCACCAAGCAAGAAATGCAAAATAATTTTTAATAATTATCTGCTAAACATTTTCTAAGAATATTAGATAGTAAATGATAAATAAAGGCAATTGTAGGCCATTATGATATTTATGAAGCATTCAAGAAAATAGGAGATAATATAGGCATAAATTATTATATGTCTTGGTTTTAAAGTAGGTAACAGATCATAACAAAACAAATGATCAATGGACATAAAACAGGCATATGTGATTACTGCAGCATGCCTGAATTTGTACAGCATGTTTTCATGGAATGCAATGCATATGAACTAGGTAGTTTAAAGATACATTGAGAAATTAAAACCGAAACATTTTCGACGGAAGAAGGGGGGGAAAAACTAATCTTTTAGAGAGGATTTATTTCATTGTTCTGTTGATTTGCTTTCCACACTCCAGTCCAGTAGAAGGCGGTAAAGCATCTTATAGTTGCTCTGCCAGCCGCCATAAAGCACCAGAAGAAGAAATAAAACCCAATGTTGCATGTTGGGTCTCTTTATTTGTCGCCGAATAAATTGTGCGTCTGAAATTTTGAGCTGAGCGCGTAGACGCTGGAAAGAAGAGAAATGACGGTGGTGGCGGACGTTATTTTCTCCATCAGTCAAACACCTGAGAAGGACGATGCTGTTCTCCTTCGGTGCTCCAGAGCCTTCGTGGGGTGAGAATTTCTCATGTTCCTTTTTTGAAAACGGCATAAAGTTTCCTTCTCTTCCGGTTTTACGGTGTAATACCTTTTTGTTTTTATGCTCAATAATGGGTTTAGGACGCAGCACACAGGCTAGATCAACCTTTAGTATATGTGGAATTACCATGCTAAAATGTAATTAGAAGGCATTTTTTACTGGCTACATTTTATTATTCAATGCAGTAAAATGTTTTACAACATTTGTTTTTGCTTCTGGGGGATGAGGGTAGGAAAGAAAGAATTCTTATTAAAAGTCGATTTCATCTTCGTATAATTTCGAGGATAATATAGTGCCTGTAAAAATATTCACCTCCTTGGATGTTCTACTCCTTCCTGCTTTTAATCATGATTAACAAAATTTGGAATCTTTTGAGAAAAATTGATTTTATTGTCAAAGTGAAAACTGATTTCTATAAAATAATAACACTTAAGTAAAAAAATATTTAACGTAAGTGATTGTATAAACACCTACCCCCTTCTACTCTGTATTTAGTAGATGTTTCTGTGGCTGCTGCCGCAGTAGGGAGTCAGAGTGGACCACTCTCAGTTAGCTGCTCATTTATTTCTTCAACCTGTCAGGTTGGGGGGAGATCAACTGTGAACAGCCGTATTCAAGTCCTTCCACAAATTTTCTATGGGATGGAAGTCTGGGTTTTGACTGGGCCACTCCAGAACCTTCACGTTGTTGTCTTGCAGTTGCAGAAACAAAATAATTAATTTTCTTCACCATTAAATATTAAAATAATTAACCAATTTCTATCATTTGTATTTATCTATTGTGTTTAATTAATTTCATTTCATAATTTTTAATTAAATAAAAAGCTTATGTGTAACTAGAGCATCATGAGAACAGTGGGTCCTACCGCTCACTGCATAGAGCCGTTCAAAGCAATCCAATCGCTAGTGAACGACACATCAACACTTAGCAGCTATGGCTTAGCTTCTTCTGATCATATAAGTACTCCTGGAGTTGTTTTCTTTCCACCGGTACATGCAGCTTTTCTTTTGTGTGATCCGGCGGTTTTAAGCCAGTTTTCCATCATTATATTTAACACAATTATTTGGTAACCTAGCTGTAGCGTTGCACTTTGAGCTCACATCACGGCAAATATCAATTACATGCAGTACCTCGCGGACCACCAGTGGTCCGGGGACCACAGTTTGAGAAAGACTGTACAGCAGTTTACTTTGCTTGCTCATGATGCTCTATTGTAATTTTTATTTAATTAAAATTTATTAAATTAAACACAATGGATAAAAACAATTGATAGAAACTGGTTAATTATTTTTATATTTATTGGTGAAGAAAAATATTTTTTTTTTTGTTTCTGCAACTGAAGTCTAGTTTTCTTTAATTGTGTTTGTAAATCACAAATAGCCCTACATATTATTAATGCACATTAGGGCTGAAACGATTCCTCGAGTGATTCGAGTACCTCGATTATTAAAATTCCTCGAGGAAAATTTATCTGCCACGACGTCTTATTTAGCGCACCGTGGTCCGGCCGGGTCGTTATTTGCGTTCCGCCGCACTCTCACTTCCGCATGTGTTGTTGACGAAAGCTAAACGCTAACACTTAGCTTTCGTCAACAACACAGGCGGACAGCATAATGTCCAGTTTTCAAGTTCGGTCTGGGAGGATTTTACTGATTCATGAGTTTTTGTCGTTTTTCGGGGGACCAATACACATCCTTAAAATGACGGGAGCAATGCTTGGAGTACGGCAGCTTTTCTCCTCCCGGAGCTGCTGATTCAGAGCGAACGGTGGGATTACTTATACAGGTGAGTGGATAGACTGAACACTGCGGGCAGCTTTGCTTTAGATGTAGCTTTACTAAAAATGCCGGAAAATAAATTTC
Organism: Poecilia latipinna; assembly: GCF_001443285.1. Classification (NCBI taxonomy): domain Eukaryota; kingdom Metazoa; phylum Chordata; class Actinopteri; order Cyprinodontiformes; family Poeciliidae; genus Poecilia; species Poecilia latipinna. Next base: position 21,328 of record NW_015116802.1, on the reverse strand, counting down.
ATATCATCCACGTGTTGCGTCAATCCGCGTTTCCCCATCAGATACGGTTCCCCCTGCGTTTTCTTGCCGCTCCGCCCCGCCCACGCAGCAAAATACGCGTGTGCTCGTTATGAGCACTAAGAAAGCACGCGCGTAGCAAGCACGCGCTTGTTTCGGCGCGCTTGTCGAGAAGGACCTCGCTGCAGCAGACAGAAAGGGGCGGGGACGGACCACTTGTCAGTCTTGTACCTTATTTGGAAATGAGACCATTGCAATCCGGAAGTGAAGGGGGCACTATTTCCTATATTTGCGTTTTTATTTTCTTTTTAAATCTGTGATATATTTTCACCGTTAGGAAGGAGTTTCACTCTCAGAATGTATTTGATCTTCTTTCTTTTATTTACTTTGTGACAGGTCACAGTTTTTTAGCAAATAGACCCTTTTCACAGTGACGTCAGACAATGGCCGCCATAACTCAAACCTGGGTATCTTTACTTCCGGTGTGATTTTGCCTTGGGAACCAAGCTGAAAAATTCCCGCGTTCTCATAATCTTAAGGATATAATAAAAGGTAAGTTTAATAATAACAGCATTTAAGTGTTAGATAGCTGTTATTAATTATTGTAAAATCACCATTCTCTAACCGTGTATAAAATAAACAGCCTCCGATCGGAGAGTAAACCACCTAGCAGCAGCTTTAGCCACATTTAGGAAAAATATACTCTCTGTCAGCGCTGTAACGTTTAGAGGTTCACTTTCTGTGTTTTATAAAACAGTGGGTGGTAACACAATAAATATAATTACAATACTAAATCAGAATACCACAACGTCTTTATTATTTACTATTAATTCTGGCATTACTGGTACCGTAAAAGATAAATTCTTATAAAACAATTTTTTTTTCATTTTCTTACGGAAGTAGAGCTAATTAAATGAGATAAACAAGATCTGAAAGTGATTCCAGTTTCACTTGATGGCCAACCTGTTGAAACTGGCAAATTTTAAATTCCTTGTGTCATTCCTGGACAGTTAGCTCACCTTTACTGAAAACACTGACTATATTTTTAAGAACCGTTCTCAAAGACTCTACCTTTTAAGAAGACTTTGGGGTTACCCAACTTGAGGTTGTGTACAACCTCTAGTTAGGTAAAGATTGTTGAGTTAAAATGTTGAAACGAATCATTTTAACTTGAGTTTTAACTCATCTCAAGTTAAAACAACATTTTAACTCAAGCTTTAACTTTTCATCTCCTCGACTGGTTTGGTCACATGAGCTGCAGACTAACAGACAGTCTTTTAAGAATATTTTGAATGGCAGGTAAAATAGTAGGTAAATAGTGGTGAAACCAAAAACAGCTCTGTCTCAACTGTTTGCTGAAAGAACATGAAAGATGGCAAGAAATATTTTAGCAGAGAGGATCCATCCTCTTTATTCATCAGTTTGAACCTCTGAGCTCATGAAGGTGTTACTATGTTCCTTTGGCAACTAAGAACATCTATTTATTAGAAGTCATTTATTGACAGTGCAATAATTATTCTTAACCAAACTAAATAATAGAGGTGTGCCGATTGATCGGCCACCGATCATAATCGGCCGATTTCCGTGAAAAAGTGTATGATCGGTGATCGCCGATCACGAACTCTTGTTGCCGATCACACAAACCGATCACCTGCATCTCATTTCGCAGCCTGCCTGTGCAGCTGGTCTCCTCTTTCCTTCACACTGCGCAAACGCGCAGCAACAAATCCTAAGCGATGTGGAACTTGAACGCACTGAGTGAATGGGGAAGTTTGCGTGTTGCGGCGGACAATTGAAGCACGTCAAAATGCATCAACACAACGAATCTAATATGGCATAAAAACAATGCCATACTTGACGGAGTTTGGCTACATCGAGGCTCACTGCAGTAAAAAAGACATACGGAGGATCAGATGGCAGGTAAAGCAGCGCACAGCTACAAACACTCACTCGGATTAGCATGACGGTCAGAAAGCTAAACAAATAACCTGGAAAATTATTTAAGTCTTCGAGCTGCGATGTAAGACGCTGGTTTTGCTCTTGCTGATGAA
>NW_015116802.1:14433-16155 GCF_001443285.1 Poecilia latipinna | reverse complement strand
ACCGATCATAATCGGGCCGATTTTCGTGAAAAAGTGCATGATCGGTGATCGGCGATCATTGGCTCTTGTTGCCGATACCGATCACCTGCATCTCATTTCGCAGCCTGTCTGTGCAGCTGGTCTCCTCTTTCCTTCACACTGCGCAAACGCGCAGCAACAAATCCTAAGCGATGTGTAACTATAACGCACTGAGTGAATGGGGAAGTTTGCGTGTTGCGGCGGAAAATTGAAGCACGTCAAAATGCATCAACACAACGAAGCTAATACGACATAAAAACAATGCCATACTTGACGGAGTTTGGCTACATCGAGGCTCACTGCAGTAAAAAAGACATACGGAGGATCAGATAGCAGATAGCAGCGCACAGCTACAAACACTCACCCGGATTAGCATGACGGTCAGAAAGCTAAACAAATAACCCGCAAAATGATTTAAGTCTTTGAGCTGCGATGTAAGACGCTGGTTCTGCTCTCGCTGTTGAACCGCTGCTACAAGCCACAGGTAGTAATATTTCACAGACGGAGCGCCGCTTCTGCTGCACCTAGTAGTGACTCTCACACCGAACCTCTGCTTAAAGCTGCAGCATCTAACTTAAAAAAAATACATTTTACATACGTATTAAAACTTTCGCTGTCCTAATATGAGACAGGTAATCTCTAAAAAAATAATCGATCTCCTCCCTGTTCTGCATAATTCCTCCGCTCAGTCAGAAACAGCCAATCAGAGCTAGCAGTAACCAGCTAGCCGCCATGGTGTCAGGAAGTTTTCATTCAGTAACTCTGGATTGTTTATTGTAATGGAACCTGTTTTTGCCTTTTTGAATGTTAAGTTTTATACTTGAATTTTTTTGGCAATGTTGAGAGGTTTTAATTTTGCTCTTTGCATTATTTAGCCTCTTCAGAGCCTTCATATGTTATCAGTCTGTTAAAGATGGTATTACCGATAGCAGTACAATTCGCACAATGCCTGTTTTGTTTAGTTTTCTTCTTGGAAAAAGTTATCAAAAACAAGTTTTTGTCTAAATTAAGGTGAATTCATTGTTCCTTTTTCCACATAATGACGGACGGACGGACCGACCGACCGATGCCATTACCATTACCATTCCCCATGTGGTAAAGTGAAGGAACGGATCACCCATCAGATACCGTTCCCCCTGTTTAAAGGGGTGGGGAACGGTATCTGATGGCCATTTTTCACCCATCAAATACCATTCTCCCTGTTTTACAGTTGGGGAACGGTATCTGATCGCCATATTTCACCCATCAGATACCGTTCTCCCTGTTTTACAGTGGGGGAATGGTATCTGATGGCCATATTTCAACCAAGGGGAACTGTATACATACCTGGGAGATGTGTTTCTGTGTGTGACGAATGCAGACCGTGTCAAATCCCGTTGCTAACATGAACACAAATGCTATAAATGGCTGGGCAAGGTGAGAGTTCATCTATTAAAACTGACAGAAGATGATGCATAAACCAAAAGTTGGAGAATAGACATTTTTTCATAATAGCCTCCTCACAAAGAGGCAGGCTATTTGTGAGGGTGCCTCTTTATTATTACATTGAATATAATTTCAGATTTTTGCATAATTTTTCTTCAGGTTAACTTAAAGTGAGCTATTATTGTTACAAGTTAATTTTATAAACTACAGAAAAGTAATTGTTAGGGAAGCTCAAATGTGGAAAAATTGGACTGATATTGATATGTTATAGTAATACTG
>NW_015116802.1:6960-9508 GCF_001443285.1 Poecilia latipinna | reverse complement strand
CTTTCAAAATCTGTAAATAACTCAAATTGCCCAAGTTGACCTGTTCATGGCTTTGTCTTGGCCAGTCACATTTATCTAACAGCACCACTCTTCTCATTATGAAGAACAAAGAAAATAACAATAGTTAGAAGACTAATATTTTAATTTCAGGTTGCATCATATGTTATTGCGGGGGCAATAGGTGGTCCGTGACTGATTGTTAAATGGTTTGTTAAGTGGTCCTCAGCCTGAACAAGTTTGAGAAACGCTTATCTATAGCTAGCTACACAAAGATGGTTTGACATTTGGCAGGTTAAGTTTTTTAAAGATTGGTAATCAGCGATTGGCCAGAAATCTGCAATCGGTGCACCCCTATTAAAAACTATAAACCCATCTTTCTTTCAGCAATAATTCTGCCCTCCCAGTGAAATGTTCACTGCAGAAGAGACGCTTGCAGTCTAGCTTATAAATAAATGAAATATTAAAAATAATTTGTTTTTCCTTTTTAATAAAAACAAAAGCACACAATGCTAAGCTGGCAGGGGGGCACGTAAAGCATTTTGGCCTGCCAGGCCTATAATACATTGGGGGAAACCCTGCCACAGAGTTTATTGCCACTTTTACTGTGAAGGGTTTGCAAACATCAAGAATCAGAAACAGCATAACTTCTATATGGAGCTCTCTTTGGATTTAACTTATCAACACCCATGTCTACAACACCAATATAATGTGGTAATGAGAGAACTCCAAACATGTAAAGCCATGCATTTTGTGTTGAGTAGCAACTACCATGTTGAGTTCGATATGGTCCAGTGACCATGATGTTCCTAACCTAACAGATATACAACCTAGCACATGTACAACCAGACCAGATTGATTATCAGTATTGTTGCTATTAATGCATGTTAAGAATTTGATTTATTCAAGATTTAAGTCTGTTGGCATGCATGTGGGCTGAACATTATCGCCAAAGATGAAAACTAAAGTTCCAGTCCAAATATCTTGTAGTTCTGAAAATCTTCACTTACCCTGGAGACAATTGATTAGCAGCCTAGTCTATATGTCAGTGATCAAACACTTGGCTTTCTTTTAGGAATCTGAGTTTTTCATATAGGAAATAACTATTGTTCTTTATTTAATTTTTAGAATAAAATGGTTTCATTGTTTAATATTTTGGATCTATATAGATTCTTATTTAATTGGAAAACATGAGTATCCTATTTTGATCTTCAGAAAGGCAAATAGTGGTGGATAGGTGTAGCTCTGGATCATGTGGTGTTGGTAATTGTAGATCACCTGTTGCTCACCTGGTGACTTTAGTGAGTGGGTGATGGGAGAAGTCTACTTTTGCTGACTGCTTTAAGCTTGTATTATTTTTCATCTTTGATTACTGACCTGGGGATCCGTTTTTATGCTGCTTTTGGACACAGTTGGCAGTTCCCTTGGATTGGCAGACTGGGGTGGTGGTCCCCCTGTTCAAAAAGGGGGACCGTAGGGTGTGCTTCAATTGCAGAGGGGTCACACTCTTAACCCTCCGTGGTAAGGTCTATTCAGGGGTCCTGGAGAGGAGGGTTGGTCGGATAGTTGAACCTCGGATTCAAGAAGAGCAGTGTGGTTTTCGTCCTGGTCGTGGAACACTGGACCATCTCTACACCCTCAGCAGGGTCCTGGAGGGTGCATGGGAGTTCACCCAACCGGTCTACATGTGTTTTGTAGACTTGGAGAAGGTGTCCAACTGTGTCCCTCGGGGGGATCTTGTGGGGGATTCTCCAGGAGTATGGGGTACCGGGGCCTTTGATACGGGCTGTTAGGTCCCTGTATGACCGGTGTCAGAGTCTGGTCCGCAAGTCGGACTCATTTCCGGTGAGAGTTGGACTCCACCAAGGCTGCCCTTTGTCACCGATTCTGTTCATTACTTTCATGGACAGAATGTCTAGGTGCAGCTGAGGTGTTGAGGGGATCCGTTTTGGTGACCTTAGGATCACATCTCTGCTTTTTGTGGATGATGTGGTTCTTTTGGCTTCACCAAGTCGTGATCTGCAGCTCTCACTGGAGCAGTTCGCAGCCGAGTGTGAAGTGGCCAGGATGAGGCTCAGTGCCTCCAAATCCGAGGCCATGGTCTTGAACTGGAAAAGGGTAGAGTGCCTTCTCTGGGTCGGAGGGGATGTCCTGCCCCAAGTGGAGGAGCTAAAGTATCTTGGGATCTTGTTCACGAATGATGAAGAAGAGAGCAGGAGGCCGACAGGCAGATTGGTGCAGCGTCTGCTGTGAAGCTGGCGCTGTACCAGTCGGTCATGGTGAAGAGAGAGCTGAGTCAAAAAGCGAAGCTCTCGATTTACCGGTGGATCTGCTTTCCCACCCTCATCTATGGTCATGAGCTTTGTGTCTTGACCGAAAGATCGAGATCACGGATACAAGCGGCTGCAATGGGTTTTCTCCGCAGGGTGTCTGGGCTCTCCCTTAGAGATGGGGTGAGAAGCTCAGTCATCCGGGAGGGACTCAGAGTAGAGCTGCTGCTCCTCCACATCGAGAGGAGCCAGTTGAGGCTTGGGGTTCTGGTCAGGATGCC
>NW_015116802.1:0-3302 GCF_001443285.1 Poecilia latipinna | reverse complement strand
AACATGATTTCTTTCATCTGTCTTTAATTCATATTGCCTTTTTATTTTTATTTTTTAAATAAAAATAAAGGACAATCATCTTCCATTGCTTGATATTTCTTTTTTAAGTCTTTGGCTATGGCTGGTCACGTATGTAATTAAAATGGAAAGTCACATGTAGTGACCAGTTCTTTCTAAGTAAGCTGTGTGTTTACTTTGAGTTCCAATTTTTCAAATGTGATAATTAATCCCCTCCTGTTTTTTTTTTTTCATCAAACCCATTTCACAACAAACATTAATTAATAAAAGGACTGAACATTTGGTATAGGCTAAATAAAGTTTGGCTGATCATTACTCAAAGAAATCCAAAGAGTAGTGACGCAAAAAGTGGAATAAATACCCAGTGTTTCTCAACCCTGGTCCTCACCGCCCCCCCTGTCCTGCATGTTTTAGGTATTTCCCTTCTGCCACACACCTGAATTGTATCTCTGGGTGATTAACAGACTTCTGCAGTACTTGATGGTCATGCAATCATTTGAATCAGCTGTTCTGGAATAGAGGCACATCTAAAACATGCAGAGCAGTGGGGCGGTGAGGACCAGAGTTGAGAAATACTGAGTTAACCTAAGAAACCCTTAATGTGTCACAGATCTGGCTCATGTATATGGACTCTTTGTCTTCATTGACTGTCTTTGTATGTCTGCCTTTCAACAGGGACAGAGAGCTGTATCGCTCTGATAACAGACTCCTTTCATCTGGCAGAGAAGTCACTGAAGTGCAAGGTACTGTATGTTATATTTATCACTTAGTGTTCTGTAGAATTAACCAGGGCCTGTACTCTCAGAGTTGCCTTAGAGAACTCCTGTCTTAGCCACAAAGGCCTGCCAGTGACTTCTGGCTTCAGAGAGCAACTCTGTGCTAGGAAATGACAGAAATTCTTATCCTAGTGAGGTGTTGTGTTTGACCCCGTTTATTGACCCTGTTGCTTGGTCTGGCTGTATTGGAGCCAATTATGTGTATTTTTGTTTTTTGTTTTTTGGTCACTAGATGGGGCTGTCGGCTCCGGTATATGAACCACCAAGAGGTGACAGGTAGTTGACAGGTGTTGAACCCGGAAGGGCTTACAAGTTTTTGACCGCTATGGCGGAGTCATTGTTGACACTGTGGCAGTATATAGTGGAATAAATGGATTTTGTTCACAAATGGTTTATCTGACTGGAACAAATTTGGAATTTGGACTACAAGAAGATTAGATTGACTTTACAAGCGATCAACAGGTACAACGTTAGCCGCTCAGCGCGTCATAACTAAACAGCAACAGATCAATGTTTAATCAGAATCAGAAGAATTTTATTGTCATTGTCAGAAAGACAATGAAATTGCAGTTCCAGTACAACCATCCATTACACAACAACATGGTGGGGCAGGGTGGGAGCTTCTGCGCTGCCTTAACTAGTGCAATATTAAACTGGCTAGTGCAGGCTGACCTTGTTGCTAGGTGTGAGCTGAATGTTTGTCTGTGTGTGGTGTGTAGCTGCCGTGTGGCTTAACACCACACACTGATCAACCAAACCCGCTATACCCAAGATGTTTTATTCTTTCAGGTTTTGAAAATTGGACAGCTATTTTAAAGTCTTGTCGTGTCAACCAAGCATTAGGAGCTCTCTTAAGCCCAGTTCAAATTACACAATTTTTTGTCCCAATTTTCCCCTTACAACAATCTTAGAACGTCCAATGTCCTAAGATTGTGGCTTGCGATAATTGTAACCGATCATCCTGTAGTGTGTGGTATGTATCAACACATTGCGTCCAGTCGGTAGAACGTAGGAACTGCTCCAATCTAAAATCGGGCATATTCAACATGTTGGATCAACATCTTGGCCAGTTTATTACTGCAGTATATGGGGTTTACCCTGACTGGGAGCGAGAACGTAGCCTGTTGAATGTGACAGGTAGCCAATCAGAAAGCGCAGTGACATAAGTTCGGAGGGGAATCCCAAACAGCTGACATGGTGCAACAGAGAGTTCAATGGATATCAGAGATGATATTTGGAAACAACATGAAAAAAATAAACTCACCTCCATAGTGCACCAAATAAAGGATCTGCTCATGCCCTCTCCACTCTTTAATTCAACGCCTTTTTTTTTGTTACATCTTTTATGCTTAAAATAAGCTCACAAACTGTTGGTATTGCTTTTACGTCGTTAGCCATGTTTGTTTACTCTAAATTCAAGTGTGATTATAGTGGGTTTTTACAGGATTTTCTGTCTGGAATGTGAATGTTGGTGAGAGAAATCGGTTTGTGTGTGCTCTTGCAGTGTGGCTGGACCACACACTGCACAATCGTAACCAATCAAACCCATTGTACATAAGATTTTTTGTCAGCTCGTACGTGGTCTCTCATATTTCGAAAATTGGCAGACAATTCTAAAATCATGTAGTGTGAAGTGGGCTTTAAGGCCAAAGGTGCTTAGGCCTTTTATCTTAAGCCCAGTTCACACTACACGATTTTAGAATTGTATGCTGATTTTTGAAACCTGAGAGACTACACACTAACCGATTGAAAATCATAGGTATAGCTTTTTTGATCGTAGAGTGATGTTTTCCCCATCACACTCTACGATCACGAACATTCCAACTCCAGATATGAAATCCCTTAAAATTCTGCAAGCAATACGCCACACACGAACTGATTTCTTTCGTCGACATTCAGATTCTAGACTAGCGGTTCTCAACAGGGGCGGTACCGCCCCCGGGGGGCGTTCAGAGGACGGCAGGGGGCACTGGCGGAAATTTTTACGAAAGGGGGTGCTGGGATTTCTTTGGGGGTCGTTGGCTCGAAGGTAAACTTTACATCTTAAATGCACAACAATACCAGTTTAGACTTTGAGCAACTTGCTAAAACTGTATTGTGTAACATTAAAACATGCCTGGCTGCAACTGTATCGATGGCAACTCTTCTTCTTCTCTTCAGTGTTTGTTAGCTTCTTGCCGCAGCTCCACACTCCTGCTACTGGTAGCTTCACCGTATCAGTTCAGCTTTACACCAGCTGATGACGTTGCTGTGATTCACTTTTTTTAAAATATATATTTGAGTTTTTCAAAATGCAGCATACATAAATCATACACAATAGTATGAAGCACATACATATTTAACAAATTACTGTATAAGAAAAATATATTCTTACCAATACAACAATGCAAATAAAAACATTCAATAACTAAAAGTAAAATAAAATAAGAACAAGTCCAGGCAATTATCTAAATAACTGGTTACACTCACTGCACTGGTTACCATTTACACTTAAGGAAGGTACTAGCC
>NW_015116801.1:34843-35267 GCF_001443285.1 Poecilia latipinna | reverse complement strand
AGGAGCAAACAATTAAAACATGCTATGTTCAGAGTCATCCTTTAGTGAGGGGTGCTTATAAAGTATTAACTCAGAGAGCAGGATACACATTTTCTAGATTTAAAAAACAATTATTCATCGTTTGTCTCCACTTTTTAATTATGCTCTGTTTCACACTGAAGCTCAATAAAATGCACTTAAATCTGCTATGGTATTTGTGACACAACATGAAAAAAAGTTCACACATTATGAATACTTTTACACTGCAATATCCCAGTTAAATTTTTTTATTTATTGCTTAGGTGTTCTTTAATATTTGATATGTATTTCCATGTAAAATTAATTAAAACTCTTGAAATTCTGTCTCACTGTTGAACGATTTCCACCTATACAGGTGCTGGTCATAAAATTAGAATATTGTGATAAAGTTCATTATTTTCCATAA
>NW_015116801.1:26651-30025 GCF_001443285.1 Poecilia latipinna | reverse complement strand
TTATGGAAAATAATGAACTTTATCACAATATTCTAATTTTATGACCAGCACCTGTATACAATCTAAATATTCCATAGACAATTATATTTAGTGATTCAGACGCCCTTTTTATAGAGAAGTGGTTTCCTGCACTTAATGATGCGGATTTTGTGCAGCTCTAAACAATAACCAGCAGCTCAACAATTCACTCTTATAACAACATGTCAGCAAAACAGGAAATTGTTTTGATTTACACAAGAGCTTAATGTTATCTATTAATCTTTACCGCCAGTTTAATGTGCCATCATTCTGCTCCTATTTGCCTGTCCATGTTCTGTTTGTGTAATGAACTGCTTTGCATTGTGTGCAGAGGATACAGGCAATGCTTCCTTAACAAACAGCCATTGCTGCTTCCCATAATGGGAATGGCTGATTTGTACACCTTCATTAATCAAGGAAATCATTTCACAGTTCTGTAGGCGTAGATCTGCTAAAAGGGAATTATATGACATCAAGAATGACAAAATCACTTTGACATAGAAGTAACAGAGAAATTATAGAAATTACATTTCATGGAAAGAAATGTTAAAATTATTTTAACATCGTTATAAATAGCAGACAGAATATGAGGTAACTTCTTTTTATGTTATTGTAACTCAATTTTATTTTACTCCTCAACCCCTGACTGAGCTTCATGGAGGCTGTGAATAATTACACAAATATCATTTCTTGGTTTGCTATTTTTAATACATTTCTAAAACACAAAAAAAAAACCTTCCACATTATCATAATGGGATATTTGCATGTAAAACTTTGAGGAAAGAGTTTATTTTCATACAATTTGTATTAACACTCAAAAAATAACAGAATCCAGAAATAACATAACCAACAGCCATGGCCACCTCATGAGGGTATGGCAACTTTTCTCACATTTTTCTTAGGTTATGCTTTAGCTAATTGACGTTAGCAACGTTAGTATTGACCTAGCAGTTTGATGTTGGTGTGTGATTTGTAGATTCTTAAAGGGCCTTTCTAAAGAGCTGGCTCAATGATGACATGAATGTGATTTCTTTGCTTTCTAGTTTTGATAAATTTGCAAAAATCTCAAAAAGGTTTGTCCAAGTTGTCAAGATTAGGATTTGTGTCTAGAATTCTGAGGAAAGATTAATTCAGTACAATTTGGACTGTAGCAAAAAAATGTGTAAAAATGAAGTGCTGTGAATTCTTTCCAGATGTGAAGCATCACAAATGTAACCCTCCACTTGTGAAAGCAAATCTGTTGGGTTCAGCTTGGTACTCAGGCAGTAATTCTGAGTGCTCCACTGCCGACAGGACAGAAATAAAAATAAATTAAGGAGATTTTAAGATACCTGCTTTTGAACCCTCTGCTGGCAGCCAAACATCAGGGCGCCACGCAAAACTTAATGAAGTTTACATTACAACGCAATTTAAGCATCTTAATTTCAATTTCCAGAAATTCAAGTTCAATCACCACATTGCACAAATTTTTGTAAAGGAGGAGAAGAAGGAAGTGCGGAGAGAGAAGTGAGCAGGAGGAAAGACGAGATAGAGGAGCAAAGGCGATGAGGGTAGGAAGGAGTTTATGAGAGGGCAGGAGAGAGCAGGGAGATCCATCCGATGAAGCTGCTGATAGCGCTATCGGGCAGCTCTGATTGCTGCTGATGCAGGCAGATATTGGAGAGGAAGCAGAGCTCTGCCCATAGTTCGGCTGCTGCTGGCGGTATCCCACCTAGCCATAACAGCCGACCGCCGTGGCGCCAAACGAGCCGCCGCGCATCCTCGCACGCAGCGCGTGCTCGCACGCAGCGCCTACGCTGCAACATCCACGGCTGTCCGTGCTGCTCATGCAGAGAAAACACCTGGTTACATAACATGAATGTGAGATGAAGCACTTTGATGAGAAGGAGCTTCTTTGTCTGACCGAGCTTACACAGGGAACCTGTTTGAAATAAAGTCTTTAACATTTGTTATGTTTTAGTTGAAAGTTTTATCCCAATAATAATAATAATAATAATAATAATAATAATAACATAAAAGTTATGTTTCTAAAGTAAATCTAGCCACTCCTATTTATATAAAAAAATAAATCGGTATTTGTTTCAACAAAGCAACATTATCAGTAACTCTGTTTCCATTGACCATACAACTGCACAACATTTCACAAATAAATTTGCCTAAAGGAAACGCAGCATTTTTGAAAAAACTTGTCTATAAAATGTTTTGACGCTAGGATGAGGTGGGGTTTTATTTTTTGTTTGGTTTATCTCACAAATCAGCTATGGAAACACTTTTTTCCCATCACACGGGTCACATGAGCAGCGGATGTTGCCACGGTGCAAACCACGAAGAAGAAGATGACAGGAAGTAGTTGGAGGATGATGGCGGCTTGTTTTCTAATGACTTATTGCATTATGAAATGTAGTCATGAGATTTTAATTGTGTTTCTTATTTAATGGAAACACCAAAATTGTGTAATTGTGCTTTTTTTATATTTGTGAAATGTTGACGAAGTTTTGCACACATTTGTAATGTAAATGTAGCTAGTGATCAAACGTATTGCCTCTTTTCAGAAGTGAGCAAACCGGCCATGCTGTGTTTTTTTTAAATTTTTTTTCTATCTAACAAACTTGCTTTTTTCTTAATTTAACTGGACAGGATATACATCATATTATATATAAGAAATTTGAGCAAAGACTTTGGTAACACTTTATTTGAAGGGGAGTGAATAAGACTGACATGACACTGTCATGAACATGAGTAAGTCTTCATGAATACTTATGACTGTTGCCATAAAGTGTCATTCTGTAAATCATGACACTTTTAATACAAAGTTGACATTATTCAAAATGTCTTTATGACAACTTGACATTAATCTAGACAAAAATGTCTTCGTTATGACAACATGACATTAACCAAGAGTCATATGTTATAAATATGTCATAATAGTAGTCATAATGATTTAATTATTACACTATTAAAAGCTTTAACAGCGATTAATATTCCCACTACCTGAAATAAAGCGAAACAAGTAGGACTTATAAAGATTTCATTAAGCTTTATTACACTGTCAAATGATTTAATAACAGAGTCAATAACAATTTATTTTACATCAAGTGGAACAAGTAGCACCAGTTATGAAGATGTCATTAAGTGTCATTACAGTGTCATTAACATTAACTCTTACCTCAAGTAAAATGAAACAAGTATCAACAGTTATGAAGATGTCATTAAGTGTCATTACAGTGTCATTAATATTAACTCTTACCTCAAGTAAAGTGAAATAAGTATCAACAGTTATGAAGATGTCATTAAGTGTCATTACAGTGTCATTAATATTAACTCTTACCTCAAGTAAAGTGAAATAAGTATCAACA
>NW_015116801.1:6282-22856 GCF_001443285.1 Poecilia latipinna | reverse complement strand
AAAGTGAAACAAGTAGCAATAGTTATGAAGATGCACTAAATGTCATTACAGTGTCATTAATATTAACTCTTACCTCAAGTAAAGTGAAACAAGTATCAACAGTTATGAAGATGTCATTAAGTGTCATTACAGTGTCATTAATATTAACTCTTACCTCAAGTAAAGTGAAATAAGTAGCAATAGTTACTAGACAAATGTCTAGTTAACATGACTGGTGTTATGAACTGTAATACAATTATTTCTTAACACAAGTAGGATAATAACTAAAGCTGAACAAAATTATTCTGATCAAATATTTGTTTGGCAGAAGTTCAGACAGACTGCCACTGTTGTTATTCAGATTGCATCATTTAATGTATAGTTTTAGGCACATGAGTGTATCTTTTTACTTAATGAGCATTCTAAATTATTTCCAACCAGATACTCTGGCTTATTGATGTTTGCAAGACGTTTATTAATAAATAAATAGATTTATCACCAGTTTTTAGTTGTCTAAAATGTAACTTATTAACTCAGCTGGTGAATGTTGATTCCTTCTCCCCTTTCTGCACTTACCTGGCTATCCCACCCCACTTCACCTGGAGAAAATGGGAACACAAAAATGACTTACCTAATTTTCTTGGGGAATATTTCATCTGCTTCTTTTTCTTTGGTCAAACAGGGACTTTTTTCTCTGGTGGCTGGTTGTCATTATCATCCTCCACACTCGTAGCATGTCTTCATGCTACAAGCTTTGCCCCCCACCATGTGTCCTTAGGCTAGCCTGGGTCTTCATGTGGCTAAAGTTGCCAAAGCAAAGAACACAAGCACTGTGTCACATCCGCCAAGTTGCTAAATGATGCACATAAAGGATAACTTTGACTTACATATTACCTTTTAATTTTCTAGATTAATATTGGAGGTAAAAAAAAAACCCTATTTGCCTGTCTTGAAAATATGTTTAATATTAAGGGCTAACGTTATTAATGGAGTTTCATAACTTTAGCTAACATTAACTTACAGCAAGGTAGGATTGGCTTGAATTGCTCATAGCGAACATTACAAAGAAAGAGAGCATAGTCAATGTTATTTTCTCAAAGAAAATGTAAAGTTAATAAGACACATACCTCATATGTATTGGGTGACAAACTTCGGCTTCTTTTTAAACAGGAGGTCTGGCTTATGTTAGGTTGGCCCCACAATATGGAAGATTTCTTCCTCACGAACACACTGCAGGCCTGTTCGTGCACTGCTGCCTCTCACTGGTGGAGATGGTGTATTGCACCACTTTTAAACAGCCTTAAATAATGTTTCAAATGCTAAGTTCATAAGTGCTTTGTAGACATCTTGCTGTAAAACTTTAGGATCAATTAAATTAAGAAATTTAAGACTAAACAAAATGGCAGAGCAATATAATATTACCACATGAAGCTAATTTTTAAAGTTTAATCGGTAATACTTTTCTAACAAATTTATGTCAGATCATGATTTCTTGGTTAATGTCAAGTTGTCATAACGAAGACATTTTTGTCTAGATTAATGTCAAGTTGTCATGACGAAGACATTTTGAATAATGTCAACTTTGTATTAAAGGTGTCATTATTTACAGAATGACACTTTATGACAGTCATAAATATTCATGAAGACTTATTCATGTTCATGACAGGTGTTATGTCATGTCAGTCTTATTCACACCCCTTCAAATAAAGTGTTACCCATATGTTTATAAATGTTATGTAATTTATTGCACTTCTCATCTTTTTAAGGATTTTTAGTACGTTTTTCTGTCTTTGGTGTGAAATCCAGAAATATGAGCCTGAGTCCCCTCAGGCCACACCAGAGAGCAGATAATATTATCAAGGTTTCCTGATAATTTTGTCAGGAGTTAGCTACACATCCTCAACTTGGTCCTTTCATATTTTCTGGCATATGCTGCTTCGTGTTACACTTCTAAACACAATCTCCTTTCTACCGACGTACTCTGCACATGGCAGCAGCACAAATGTCATGAAAGAAGGGGGAATTATCCTTTCTGCAGCTGCGTGTTGGACTCCGCTCTGCAGCCCATTATTTTCAAACGAGGTCGGTTACGCAACCAAAGAACAACAGAGCAGAGAAAAAAGTGCAGCTCGGTCCAAATGACTGGTAATCACGGCTAAGTACAGTATGTAGGCCAAAGGTGGCACTTACTCTTTGGACCAGGGTCCCAAAGAACTCTGTTGCGATTTTGGGGGCCCATGGGAAAAGCTCCAGGCTCCTGTGGGAGTTCTGCATGAACCGGGCCTGGATCCAAACTCAATCCCCAGGCCTCACCAGGAGCCTTGGGAACAGCTCCCCTCTTATCTCAGGGAAACACAGAGGAGGAACTGCGAGCTTCCCACCCTCTACCCCACCAACTACTGGGCTTTGTTCAGCTTGAAGCTGCTGTCCAAGCACGCACACACACATACACAGCTGTGCAAGAAGTGCTTTTTTTTTTTTATATAAATTATCTTTGGAAGGAGACCTCGAGGACAGACTGGAGTCTCTCTGTGTAAATGTTTGGACACTGCACTGTACTGTGTATTTGAAAGTAATTGCTTAATATGTTATCTGTTCAAGTCTGGACGACCAATATTTGGTTGCAAAAGGGGAAACAAGCCTATTGCTGAGATTTACGCCGATGCCAGTTCTAACATCAGCAGCCAGTGACAGAAATAATCTCTTCTCTGCTCCCAGGCCATAGCAGCTGTGATGACGAGGAGGACAGGCTCATGGACAATCTGTACCTGAAATCTCTGGAGGGCTTCGTCACAGTGGTAACGTCAGATGGCGACATGATCTTCCTGTCAGAGAACATCAACAAATTCATGGGCCTCACGCAGGTACACAAGCACTGTGAGAGAACGGCTTTTTGCTGAATCAGACTGAAACAGAAGATGAAGCATTATTAGAAGAAAGATACAAATACTAATATCCCACTCAGTTTTATTTTTTTTTCCAAATTTGACTAAATTAGTGCTAAGCATTTGCAAAAACAAGAGTTTCATTCTATTAACACAAAAGTTAAATTTCTGTGGAACAGTCCTGCTTTGTTGCTTTCACAAAAGTTTTTTTTATTATTATAAGAAAGCTGCTATTAAGCTTTATTACTTGCTTCTAAAGCCATGTCTTATTCAGCAGATACATCCAGTCTCTAATAAACTCTCTTCTAAATCCTGCTGACCACATTTCAACATGGGGCAGTTAGCTTAAATGGTTATGCTAACATTAACATGTTTGCTCTTGATTTTGATTTGACTTGTTGATTGTTCTCCACTTTTCACTGTGGTTTTAAGTAATAACATGCAGCAAAAATGTGTAGAAAAAGTTTTTATTATTATTGAACTTGCAAAATGCAGCTGTACAGATTACTAGTCTTGTAGCTGCAACTGGCATAAAATCGGTCTGTACAACTTTAGTCTGACTAATTATTTAAAATGCATTAAGAATAACAGTCAGAAAGTGTATGAATATGAATAATTAAGACAAAACTAAAAAGCAGAAAAACCTTTATTACATTTTGGCTTAAAATGTCTCCAATGACTTGTAAATATGTTGTTTGCGGTTATGTATTACTATTCTTTTAATAACTAGAGAATATTAACTCAGGCCAACAGAAGACTTTCATGCAGGGTGTCACATAAGCTCACACTGTTTGTGTGAAGTGCTTGTGAGGTCAGCTCTGTGTGTGCTATAGACAGGACAGTTTCAGCTCTAAACATTTCTCTTCTTTTTTGGCACCAACTTTAAAACTGAATCATCCAAGAAAGGAAGTTCATTGTGTGACTTCTGAGCATCTGAAGCGACGTGTTTCTGTTTTGGTGCAAACAAGCCAGGTTTCTGGAGGTGACACTTTTCTTTTTGCTCCTTACGCTAATCTTCACCCAGTTCTTCCAGTGTGTTTATTACAAAATAAATCACTACTGCTAGCTAATAGGGGGTGTAGCGATACAATAATTTCACAATACGATATGTATCACAATATTTGTTGAGCGATACAATTCACTATGATTCAGTGCATTTTTACTATTTTCTGAAAGATTTTAGAAGGACAGAGTAATTTTAGTGACATTTTGTGTTCCACAGACTTGAATTTAGTTAACTGAAAACTGATTAAAAGCACCAACTACACAATACCTGACTCTGATTGGACAGTCTAACAGTCTGCAGCTGAACAAAATTAATCAAAGATGCAGTGAGAGAATTAGTTTCTGTCATTTAATTCATGTGGATTTGACATAAAACTCAAAAGTTTAAACGGTAATCCAGGAGCAGAGTGGAAAGATTATCAGCCTCTGTAGACTCTCAATATGCAAATGATTGCACTTATGTTTTTTCTTTTGGACACTGTGGCTGCATTTTGGAGTAAAAATGCAGCCACAAATGCAGTCTTTTGGACTATGGGGAAAAAGGCTTTTCTACCTTGGCTCCCGGAGTTAGCAGTGGCTCTAAGCTGCTTTCTTCTAACTGCCAAAGTAGTGGCTCCACCTCATCCCGTAGTGATCGACTCCCTGCAGCTACGCAGCGCCGCTATCTACGCTAATTACGAAGTGAATGCTACCAGTCAAAATTTGCATTAATTTCGCGATTTCACTGCTTTTGCAGCTGCTCCGTTCGCGCCGCTACTCCTTTCCGCTTCTCCGTTCCGCTTCTCTTTCACGGTTACTTGCGCAACTTTACTTCGTTCCTCAGCAACAAAATACAGCCCATTGTTATTTATTGAAGATTTTACATTTCCAAAAACACAGGAATCTAATGTTTCGTTTCGTTTTGTACGTTTGGAAGCTCATTCCCTCTCACATAATCGGAAAAGCCGGGGAATGGCGGCGCTTTTGACATTTCTCTGACATTCGGAAAAATATGGTTTACTAATTTTAGCATAACTCCGGTTATACTTGGCCTATTAACACAATTTAAAAACTGGTGTGTAGTTTATAATGTCCACTTTAAGCTCAAGTTGAAAGTGAGACTGAGGGAGGCGGAGTCTTGCTGCTACGCCGTAACAAACTAGACGTTAAAAAGAGCTATAAGTCTATGAACCCCTATGGTTTAACGGATCGATACTCGTGAATGAAAAATCGACACTTTCCGAGGGCGGAAAATATCGATATATATCGCCGAATCGATTTATTTATACAGCTAATGAGAACAGCATTATTTATGTTGACCTAAAGTGCTTGTTAGCCCAGCGACAAGATGGCTTAAAATAATGAATATCTGAGGAGGACATCCAAATTTGTAAATTAGTTCAATGTCTCCATTCTTTCTTGCATGACTGCTGTTTAATTAGTGTGAGTTGCTAATAAAACAGCACTAAGTAAATAGTATTTTGAACGTGTAGGCATGTTCATACTTGTAGGTTCTTAGAGTCTTATCCTGACATAAAGTAAATATTTTACCAAGAAGCTTTAATAGTTTTTTTGTTTCTGTTCAGTGGGATGTTGCAGTTAGCTAATTAAATAATATGCATGTTTTACGCTAACTAGCACCCTTCAGTGTTAGGCAACCTATAGAAATATTTCACTTTCATAAAAATAACAGTCAAAAATTCATTTTTCATTCTAGAAAAATTAATATTTTGGATAATTGAATAGTATAACTGTCTCATAAAACATGAGTTGAAGACATTATGTGGTTACAGTCTTCAATATATTTACGTCTTACTCTAGCTGATATTTTTGTGAGCAGATGAGCTGAATTGCTATGCTAATGCAAGCATGTTTCCTATATGTTTTGATCAGAATTTTTATAACAAATTGATAGCAAATCAAAATGGGGTTAGATTAAATTGATTGTGGACAAACATTACAGGAAGCTGTTCCCTTGCTTTTTAACCTATAGCATTAATTAGCCTATACAATGATTTGTATATCACATTTAGAAATCAACAGACTTCTTTAGACAACATCACATCTCTCTTGTAAATCATTTTCATGGTCCTTAGACTGAAGGCATTTCCATATATTTATGTCTATATAACATGAATCACAAATCCTTTAAAAATCCTATAATCAGGAAAAAGACACCGCTACATTTAAGCACCAAGTGTTTTGTTCAAAACTGTATGTGGACATTTATTGTGGACAGGAAGTAATGTTAGATTGTTGGCTTCTGATTCTGATGAATCTTCATTCTATTTTTGTCAGGTGGAGCTCACAGGTCACAGCATCTTTGACTTTACCCACCCATGTGACCACGAGGAGATCAGAGAAAACCTTAGCCTGAAGTCAGCAGGTGAGCATTCAACCTTACCAACCCACATTACAACTGCAAGACATTTTTACATAAACAAATCTCACCCTCATTCTGTTGGATTTTAATCTAACAATAACATAGTATTTTTATACAAGTATTAAAGCTTTGTGTGAGCTCACCATCCAAGCATAAGTTATTCCACAGAAGCAGATTTGTATTTACTTATTCAAGGCAAACTACATGAAGAGATATTTTTGATTTGTAGTTTAAAACTAATGAAGGTGTCTTGGAGACATGATTAAACGTCTAATATTCCGTAAACTTCTACTGTTCTTTTCTATTTTATCCGTCTTAACATTACTTTTTATCATTTTGTCTTAAAGGCATAAAAAACATGATGCCATGGAAAGATATGCTTACCCATTGCATATTACACATCTAACACTCTAACATGCAACACCACACATACGTCACTCACATCAAGGGTTGCCACCCGTCCCTTAAAATACGGAACCGTCCCATATTTGGCTGTTAAATGTAGCGTCCTGTATTGAACCGATACAGGACGCGGTTTGTTCCGTATTCTACAAATGTGTATGTGTAATAATAAAGAAGTGGTCCCCGAGTACTTTATATACTAGGCTGCCCCAGTCATTGTTTCACTCACGGTGTTGGTGTTGCGATATTGTGCCCAACTGCTTTCTGGGTAACACAGACCAACCGACACGCTGCCCCCCCCACCGGACTTTAAATATATAGGGACTGGTCCCTTGGTAACCCTAGTCGACGCACCCCCCCCCTCCCCCCCGCGCTTATGAGACTAGGACGACGTGCATTAGTGGGCGTCCCTTATTTTGATTTCTGAAAGGTGGCAACCCTACTCACATTAGCATGCTGGATGCTTGAAACTGAAAATGAAGGCGACTGCATGCCCTACTTTCTGGTTAACTTGGGAAACTATTATTCTTCCACTTTGGGACACTGATAGAGCATTGAAGTTTCATTCTGACACAGTCATTTGCCAGAAAATAAAACTTCTTTTTTAATTCTAAATTCAGTATAAAGACTCGGTAGTGAAGTGTTTGGAGATTGTGAATTCCACTCCACTGGTCCCAGTACACATGCACTATTCCCAATGGGAATACATAAAGTGATACCCATACTTTCAAAGCAAGGCAGGACTCAAAGTTCCCTTGTTTCACTCAGCTTTAGATCCACGTAAAGCATTGTTCAACACACCACCATATGCAGCAAGTTGGAAAAGTGTCACAGCAGCCATATAATTTGAATGAACCATTTTCAATGATGGAAATCTGTACAACCTCAAAACAACTGAAAAGGTGTGTATATCTGTTGGGAATGGAAGTACAAATTTGTATAGATTGGGAAACCTGTGAATGTCTGAATGAATGCAGAAGTCTGCTCTATTAGCTGGAAACCAGGGCAGTATAAGCACACAGCATGGTTAATGATTGAGCAGAAAATCACCAGATTTAGTTGAATTGGAACAAATGAGACTTTGCTAACTGCATGCAAGGATCACTGTTACATCTCAATAACTGTACATCACTTTTTGTGGGACTTTTCTAACACATGGAAGCTTTAAAAACAACTGATTTAAAAGTGAACACATTTTCTTTTTTTTATTGTGTAGGTATGATTGGTTAGTTCTCCTGCTTTGTAGCAGATCTACTAAGCCATATGAAAGCATAAATGTTAGTTGTCACAAGATGTGTATGCAGAACTGGTGGACCCTTAAATCAATATCCTGAAGAACAAGTTTTTAATAGCATTTAGCAGTGGATGTTGCATTTCTGATCAATGCAGTTGAAGGAGATAGGGGGAAAGTCCAGAGTGCCATGAAAATGAGGTATGATCTTAAACTTCACAGTATTCTTAAGCAATAATGAATCCACAGTCATCCTTATCCTTTGAGCTTTCTCAGGGGAACTGATTGTAAATCTTGCCTTCCTAAGCAGTAAATAAAACCCATGTGTTCAGCCTTTCAGCCTTCTCTCAGAGGCCCTTAATGCTTTTATTTCTACTCCACAAGAAGACACAAATTCACATAAGCTGAGAGTGAGCTGCAAATTTCTAAAACTTTCCCAAAACTGACACAAAAAGGAGCCTCAATAAATATAAATATTATTGACCTGCCAATAAGATATGGCTCAAAAGTCTCATAATGTATTAAAGCAAGATTGACCCAGAGTTTTACAGAAAGTTGTAAGCAAATAATACATAAAAGAATAAACTTTTAAATAATTAAAAGGTGGATGTCAAGTCAGGCTTGGAAGGATTTCAACAACTGTGGCTGCATTTTGGTAAGCTGACATAAAAACAATGTTGCATAACCTTCAATATACATATAGTGCAATTCAAAAGTATTTACATCCATTGAGATTTTTCAGATAATGTTACATGATAGTCACATTTCAATGAGAATATCATGCAATGTACCATAGAGTATGACTTTGCTAACTCTTAACATGTAGAAACATTCTTATTCACAAAATAGCTTAAGCTCCTTTAGATAGGTTGGAGAGCATGTATAAGCATCCATGCTCTGATTCTTAGTTGGATTGAACTGGATTTGGACTGTTCTAACATGTTGCAAACATTCAATTGCCTTTTTTGGTAAAACTTTATTTGACTGTGTGCATAAGACTGACATGACATTGTCATAAACATGACATAACATTTGTCATGGACATGAATGAGTCTTTATGAATGTTTATGACTGCTATCATGAAGTGTCATTCTGTAAATAACTTTTAATGCAAAGTTGCTTTAAAAGTTGCATTGAAAGTCCATTGAAAGTGCAAACTTTGAATTATTTGGTAAATAATGACACTTTTAATGCAAAGTTGCCACTTTTATTAGACTTTTAATGCAACGTTTAAAGCAACTTTGCATTAAAAGTGTCTTAATTTTCCAAGTGACACTTCATGACAACAGTCATAGATATTCATAAAGACTCCTTCATGTTCATGACAGATGTTATATAATGTTTATGACAATGTCATGTCAGTCTTCTGCACAAACTGGTGACTCGTGATGCAAAACAGTGTTTATATTGCAGTTTGGTAAAGCAAAAATTTAGACCTGGCTGAAAAACCACCTCACCTAACGTAAAAACATTTTATCAAAAAACGTGTGCCATTCAGCAAATATATTATTGTAATTTCTATTTGCGCAATTTCATGACCTGTGAACTTACTTCCATGGCTCAAGTCACTTGGAGCGTAAAACAGGTTTTCTTCCAGCTCTGCCCTGCTTCTTTAATCTAACAATAAACTCTGACCTGCTAATATTCAAGCACATCCTTGCCACAGCATGATGCTGTCTCCATGTTTCACGCTGGAGATGGGATGTTCAGTCTTACACCACACATAATATTTTGGATGTTGATTAGAAAGATAAACTTTGGTCTCATGTGAGCAAAGCAGGCTCCTCCACATGTTTGATTTGTCCCCTATATGGCATGTAGCAAACTGCAAACTGGACTTTTCATCACTTTCTCAACAATGTTCTTCTTCTTGTCAATATTACATAAAAAATAAATTAGTTAAGTGTTTGACAAACAGCTTCTTCCACCTGAGCTAAGGATCTTTGCAGTTTAAGTGAACAACTGTTTCTTGGTAGGTTTGCTGTTGTCACCTTTTATTTGTGATGGGCATAAAGTTTGTAACTCTCAGAAGTCTTAACTAAATTTGCAGCTTCTAGAGGAGGTTTGTGACATGCTGCATGGACTGACCTGGACAGTTGAGACCCTTCTTTGAAAATTAGATGAAGACTTCTCCCTCTTTCGTTCATGAAGCCATTGATCAATTCTCTTGGCAAGCCTTTCTAAGGCCTCGAGGGTCTTGGGAGGGTCACGGGTAGCAATCTCATCCTTGATATCATCCGACAGGCCCTGGTAAAAAACGTCAAACAGGGCTTCGTTATTCCAAAGACAACTTTACTTCCAGGCATGGAAATTGATGATGTAGTCAGTAACGGGTCGAGACCCCTGTTTGAGAGAAGACAGTCTCCTGGCAGCCTCCCTCTCAGGACGGATTGGATCAAAAATCCTTTTCATTTAATCAGAAAACTCAAAAAATGAGTCACAGCTGTCGGCATCATTCTCCCACTCAGAGGTTCCCCACTGCTTTGCCTTACCAGATAGAGAGATTGTATAGGCCACCTTGACCCATTCAGAAGGGAAGGCAGAGGGCTGGAGTTCAAAAAGCAGAGAACACTGGGTTAAAAAGGTCTGCACTGTTCAGGATCCCCATCAAAACGCTCTGGGGGGAATCTTAGGTTTGTTGTTAGTGTTAACTGTGGGAGTGACAGCAAGGGGAAGTGGCCGTGTAACTGAGGGCCTTCTCTCAGGGCTTGGAAAGCCCTGAGAGAAGTAAGTCCCTGTAAAAGCTCCTGGACATTTCTTTCTAGGCCAGTAATAGCACCCTCCACCTTAGAACACCAATCAGAATCTGGCGAGATCGTACTGCAATGTTAAAGCAAACTTAGTCAGAACCCAAAACAAGTATTTGGGTCACCAAAAGTTTATTACAAAAAAATTAGGGTGTTGAAGGGGCTCCACAGGGTGTGGTCACACAGGTGGGTCAGGAATGGGAGATCCACAGGGGCCAAGAATCCAGCCTGGGGAGGGTAGGGTGAATGGGCAGTGGAAGGCCTATGGGGGGCTCAGGGGACAAATGGATGACGGGGACAAAATCCACCCACCAGAGGCTCAGTCGTTGAAACAATCCAGGGTCACGCACCCTCCCTTGCAAGAACCCGGATTTCATTGCCTGAGGCCCCCACCGTCTCAGGCAATGGAAATCCAATAATCAGAAGACTGGAGGCAGGATCAGAGGCTAGCAACAGGAGGTCAGAACTTTTCCTACAGCAGAAGGACTAGTCAAGAATCTGTGGTCAAAAATCAGGCAGGATCAGCAAACCAGAAAACTCTTTTGAACATGAAACAAGGCTTGAACGCTGTGACTGAGGCAACAGATGATCTCACACTGAGCTGGTGACGAGCAGCTGTTTAAATAGGGAGCAACACAGTGCAGGTGAGGGTAATGAGTAATCAGCACAGTCAAGGTGGAGCTGCAGGGCTGAAATCATGACAGTTATTGAGAAGTGCGCAGAAGCAGCTCAAAGACACAATAATATTTCATTTTCCTTTGGCATCAATAAAGTGTTTTGAATTTTGGGCAGTTTTTAGTGTGGGAAAAGAAAACCATTTGTTTCAATGAAGGAGGCATCTCTCAGAAATGTCAGAGACTGGTACCACAATGTAAAGGTTTTTAGTAAGACATGGATTAAAGTATGTCTTTACAAAGTTGAAGCGATTACCTCTGAAAGTGAAAAACAGACTCAGGCTTGTTCTCAGGAATTAAAGCTCAACTTGAAATAATCAGACCAAACACAGTGAAATATGACACATTTGAATAGTTTTGGTAAAATATATTGGAGTCCCTTGAGATTTCTCTTTGGCTTTGTCTATGTTGATGTACAGTAAATGTTAAATAATTTGGACTGGTTGTGTAGTTTGGGATATTTTCAGTGGCTTTTGAACAGCAGGAGCAATGCTTTTAGCTTTTTACAATTCCATTGAATCTCATTTAAAATTCATTTCAAGCTGCACTACCATTTTCGTGTACTGTAAATCTGGCATTTTGCATGTATGGTACTATGGGCAAAACTGCTTTTAAATAATTTCAAATTACCTGTTTAAAAGATGAAACATAATTAGAATCAGTTTTGCTGTTTCAAGTCTGAGCTGGGGTTTAGTTCCTCCATGCTTGAATAATTCCTACAATCCCTCTCCCCCACACACATCTTTTTTCTATTAAAAACAGAGAAAGGTTGAATTTAACCGCTAAAACTGGCATTTAGATGATTATCAATTCTGAAAATTCATGCATTGTATATTTATGTATGACGATCATAGTTTTAATAGAATAAGAAAATTTTTTAAATTGTTTGGTATCCCTAAAGCTTCATGTTTGTATGTCCAAAGGAAACAAAATTAAGAAACCCTCCAAAGTTTTGTCATAAATCTAGTTTCAGTTGTCAATAGTGAGTCATATCAGCTGTTGCCAGAAGAATATACAACTTATATTTACTTTTTGTTTTTAAATTCGTACTTTGTGAAGTTGTGTTTGGCCAATAGTCCAGACCTGGACACCAGGCACTGTTGTGTACAGAGACAGGAATTCTGAAGAAATCTCAGCTCACAACAGCTAAAACTGGAAACCAAAGCCACGTGACCTTTGACACCTCAAACAGCCTAATAAATCATCATGATGGAATGATCAGCAATCTGCACAGGCTCATAGTACTTTGGAAAACCATCAACTTTCATCACAGTCCAGCCTTCGTACATCTTCATTTAAAACGTATAACTTTTTTTGTTGTACTTTTTTTTAGAACAGGTACATACTGGAGCGACTGAAATCTGGTCTTTCTCTACAAGTCTGAATCAATTCTGATTCTCCATTACTGATATCAACATTGCCACAGTAAAATTCAAACCTCTTCAGACACTTACAGGGGGACAATATTGGTTGCACTCGATTTTATTTTGAGGTGTCAGAACAAAAAGCATGGCTCACTTTAGATTTTTTTTATTTAACAGATTGTTTGCAACTATGTCATTTTTGTTCCACTTCATAATTTTCTCCTTTGGGTTGGTGTGTCAGAAAATCCTGATAAGGGTTTGTGTTTGTAATATGTTTACGTAAAATCCTCCATCCATCCATTTTCTGAACACCCTTGTCCCTCAGTGGGGTCGGGAGGGGTTACGTAAAATCCTACCTCTTGGTTTTTGTGACACAGATGCTTCAGAAACAAATGTACCATTTTAAAAATAGGTGTTGAAACTGTAGGTGTTGGGTTATTATGGCCATCATTTAGCTATTTTCACAATTAATTTGATCTGTTCTACAGGATGAGATTCTGTGAAATCTCGGTCCACCTTAAATTATTACTCTTCTGTTTTCTAGGGAGCTTCCGTAAAAAAGGCAAAGACCAGAGCACAGAGCGAGACTTCTTCATGAGGATGAAATGCACAGTGACCAACAGAGGGCGCACCGTAAACCTCAAGTCAGCAAGCTGGAAAGTAAGTCTTGGATGGACATGAGACGCTAGACTGGCATTCAAACCGTTTCCATCATAAAAGCTGCAGGAGGCAAAATTTTCTGATATTCCCATCCCCTCCAGGTGCTGCACTGCACCGGCCAACTTAAGATGTACGACAGCTGCCCATCGCGGGTTCTCTGCAGCTACAAGGAGCCTCCGCTCACCTGCGCCGTCCTGATGTGCGAACCCATCCCACACCCGTCCAACATCGACGCGCCGCTGGACAGCAGGACGTTCCTGAGCCGACACAGCATGGACATGAAGTTCAGCTACTGTGATGAAAAGTAAGCAGGCACCACTATAGCAGTAACACTGCTCATCAAGTGTGTTTTTCTGAGCCAACACCAAAATAAGAATCCTTAAATACCTCTACCAACTGCAGGACTGAAGTCTTTCCAGTGTGTAGCTGACTATATAAAACCTCTTTTTTTTTTACTTGCAAGAGTTCATAACTCTTCTTAGGTTGAAAACTTTTTAGGTACCTTAAAATTCAGTGACTTCACAACCAGCTTCCTGCATGTGGACGATAGCTTGTGTAACAAACCAATGGGCTCTACTGGATGAGACGACGCTCCCTCTCCATTCATTTTCTATGGAACTTGTGCAATGAGGTGACAACTGCTTGCCCTCTTTCAGTCAAGTGACTGGTGAAATTCGTACATGTGAAGTTTCGAGTTTGTATGTGTAGATGCGCACATGAAGGCTAAGCTGCATAACACAAGAAAGTTGAAAAATATCCAGCTTTTGTTGCTGTTGGCCCTAAGTCAGGGGTGTCAAACTCCAGTCCTCAAGGGCCGCTGTCCTGCAGTGTTTAGATGTGCCACAGGTAAAAAACAGTGGAATGAAATGGCTTAATTACCTCCTCCCTGTGTAGATCGGTTCTCCTGAGCCTTGCTAATGACCTAATTATTCTTTTCAGGTGTGGTGCAGCAGAGGCACATCTAAAAGTTGCAGGACAGCGGCCCTTGAGGACTGGAGTTTGACACCCCTGCCCTAAGTGCTGGAAAACTTTCACTGTCGCTCTTTGTTTGTTGATCCCATAACACGTAGAAACCGGCATTTCTCTTGGCGTACCAAGCCGTCATCTCAGATGTCCGGATCAGTCTTAGTGAGAAACTTCCAGTGTGTCACATTTCAACTTTGTGGGGACCTTCATATTAATTTTTGTTATTTACAACTCACAAGTTCAAAACTATTTTCTTGATGGTCACTAGAGCTAGAGAAAACACCAAACAACAACATTTCTTAATGAAGACACTTGACTGACTCTTTTGTATTGTGTCTTTTGACACAATACAAAACCTTAATTTAAAAAAAGTTTTTTAAACAAAACTTTTTGTTTTTTTAAAAAAATCATTACAATTCCAAAAGTTTTGATTACAATTTTATTTTACTTAACTGAGGTTAGGTTTTTTTTTTTCATTTAATAATTGGGGGAAAATTTTTACTTCATACTCTGCAAACCAGAGCCTAAACTGACTTGAAGTCTGGATTGAGTTTTTTCCCCTTCATTAATGACACAATTTTATTACATATATTATATCTATCATGGTAGTTCAGGGTGAGTTAGTTTTAATTCTAAATGAATATCTTTATTGGATTTTTATTTAAGTGCTATTCTCCTTCAAGATACATTTACCTATTGCTAGAATAAATGCCTCTAGAACGGTGGTTCTTAACCTTTTTTGAAGTACCGAACCCACCAGTTTCATATGTGCATTCACTGAACCCTTCTGTAGCAATGAATAAAATATGAATTTTTTCCCCCAAATTCAAGACATAGGGGTGACCCAACTAGAGTCTAGTTGGGTCACCCCAAGATCACCAAGTCTTCTTAAAAGGTAGAGTCTCTGAGAACAGTTCTTCAAAATACACTCCTGATCAAAATATTAAGACCAGTGAAAAAATTGCAAGAATTTGCATTTTGCACTATTGGATCTTAAGAAGGTTCTAAGTAGAGCTTCACAATGTTAAAGTAAAAAATCAGTGCAAGAGACAAGAACTTTTGAGCAGGGAATTTTCTGAAAACTCCATTTACACTCAAACATGATTTTTTCAGCTGATCAAAAGTTTAAGACCATAGTCTTTAAAAGCCAAAAGCTGTGCAAAAATCTGGATTCCATGTCATTTTCTGTCAAGTCTTTACACTGTCAAGAACCCTGATGGCAAAAGCAAAAAAGCTCACTGACTTTGAACGTGGTAGGATTGTTGAGCTGCATAAGCAAGGAGTCTCACAACGTGCCATCACTGCTGAGGTTGGACGCAGTAAGACAGTCATTTTGCATTTTTTAAATGATGGAATGATATGGAACAAAAAAGTCAAGTGGTAGACCCAAAAAAATTTCACCAGCTCTGAGCCGCAGGATCCGATTGGCTGTCCGTCAAGACACGGGACGATCCTCTACCCAAATTAAGGCCATTACTGGTGCTGACTGCAGCCCAATAACCATCAGACGGCATCTGCGAGAGAAGGGCTTCAGAAACAAAAAACGTCTTCAAAGGCCACGTCTTCTTCAACGCCACAAAATTGCCCGTTTGGACTTTGCAAGGGTGCACCAAACATGGGACATTGAAAGGTGGAAGAAAGTTGTCTTCTCTGATGAGAAAAAATTTAACCTTGATGGTCCTGATGGCTTCCAACGTTACTGGCATGACAAGGAGATCCCACCTGAGATGTTTTCTACACGGCACAGTGGTGGGGGCGCCATCATGATTTGGGGTGCGTTTTCCTTCAATGGAACAATGGAGCTTCAGGTTGTGCAGGGGCGTCAAACAGCAGCTGGCTATGTGGAGATGTTGCAGCGGGCATCCCTCATGACTGAGGGCCCTCGTCTGTGTGGTAATGATTGGGTTTTTCAACAGGACAATGCTGCAGTTCACAATGCCCGCCTGACAAAGGAGTTCTTCCAAGAGAATAACATCACTCTTTTGGACCATCCTGCATGTTCCCCGGATCTAAACCCAATTGAGAACATTTGGGGAAGGATGGCAAGGGAAGTTTACAAAAATGGACATCAGTTCCAGACAGTGGATGCCCTTCGTGAAGCCATCTTCAACACTTGGAGCAACGTTCCCACTAGCCTCCTGGAAACACTGGCATCAAGCATGCCTAAACGATTGTTTGAAGTCATCAGCAAGAATGGTGGAGCTGCTCATTACTGAGTCCTTTTTTGACACTTTGATTTCTGTTTTGGGGGGTTTTCAGGGTTTTTTTGAGCTATGGTCTTAAACTTTTGATCAGCTGA
>NW_015116801.1:0-2089 GCF_001443285.1 Poecilia latipinna | reverse complement strand
CTGAAAAGGAGCAAATTTTCTCCCCTTTTTTCCCCAAAAACGTTTTTTTTTTTTTTTTTTTTTTTTTTAATTCACCAAATGCTGTTCTGTAATCTGGAACGTTCGCTACATTGAGCTCCAGTTAGCCGCCTTATCTCACTGCGCGAGAGGCAACTGCGTCGTGCGTCACGGGCAAAAGGTCAAAGGTAACAAGGTGACCGGAGGGCTAAAAACCCCAACACAAAACCAAATAATTTTAGTACATGTTATTATGTGTCAGAAGAGGGCTTAGGAAATAATAATACCAAAAAATAAAAAATTGACCAAAAGGGCACTTGGGGGCAAGGAGCAAAAGGGGCAGGTGCTCAAGCCCCCCGAGACCCCCCCTCTTCACGTTTCTGCCTAACCCTTCCCATGGTCAGTCATATGACTGCAAAGGTGTCCAGGTCCTGGAACACCACCCTACATCATCCAAAAAATACAGTAATGTGGAAAGACATTTCCAGAGAAGGCGCTACATTAGCTGCTGCGTCAAGATTAAAGTTACATCTTACATGCCCAATGTTGAGAAGCTGTCCAGTGATGTCTGTAAACAGAAGTGAGATTAAACACGTAAGAACACAATCCTGTCTTAGGCACATATATTTAGTAACAAAGTGGTTGTTTTTATAAATTGATTAGTGATCTTTGTAAGGATATAGAATGACACTTTGCGATATTATTGTGTATTGTTGCTCAGGTCCGAGGATGGTTGTGTGTGTCAGGAGAGAAGAGGATGATGCTATTGCACTGACTTGCTTGGCATTGCACAGAAATCAAACTTAAACTGTATTAATTAAATTTTATATACTTTACCTTTTCAAGAGGCTACTGCTTTATTTTTATAGCTGCAGGTTGCGTTTTATTGCACTCCGTTTGTTGCCCAGATAAGGGGCACGTTAACCACCTTCCGTTTTGTTGTTTTTTTGATCACACACTTTACGGTGATTATTTACAAAGAGCGATCGTTATGCATTGTTATTTGGGAACAGGTTTTCCGAGTTCCAAAACGAAAAAACGACCTTTTCCCTGTCGATCTTCATAATAAAAATGACATCAAAAATTTGATTTCTGTATTGCATTTCTTTGATTTTATCAATTGAACGAAACATAATACATTAATGTTGTAACGCAAGGACAACTTAAAGCACCATAGTTTAACAGAGTAGTCACGTGGTGCATTATTCCGTCCAGGACGTACCACAGGGAAAATAAACATTTAATCATGAATGCTCATGAATATGCACTTAGTCGTTTTGATAATAGGCTAAAATAGCTAATATAAACACTTAAAGCCTGTTTTGCCTTCATTATAAGCCTTATATAGGCTTTTAATTTTTTGCGGCTCCAGATAGATTTGTTTTTTGTTTTTTTGGCCCAATATGGCTCTTTCAATATTTTGGGTTGCTGGCCCCTGTTGTAGGTCAATTGGTTGCGCATCAGAGAAGAACAGGGGCGCTGCTAGGAATCATGGACCCCCTGACAAAAAAATTGTATGGGTCCCCCTGCGCAGCTGCTGTTACAATTTTTTGAGTCTATTTGACCCATAAAAAGCATCACAATTTTAAAGGCTTGCATCTACCTTGCTTTCTTTGGTTCAATACTGATAATTAGCACAATATTTACTGCTCATGAATTGAACATCCAACAGTCCACATCCAGTATGCAAGTAGGTTGCTTAAATTTTTTCTATTGGTTTTAGATTACTGACATGTCTCCCCATGAGCAACAGTCAAAAGCAATGTGCAAATACACATAAAGCAATCCAGACTTCTCAAAAATGCGATGTAGTTGCATTTTATTCAAGCTGCAGTACATAACTTTAATAAAAAATGTTTTCTCCATATTTGTTAAAGCTGTCACGATGTCGTAGCAGTTTGTTACGAGACAGATAATCTGTGAAAACAATCAATCTCCTCCATCTCCTTCTTGAATTACTATTACTGGTTAAAGTAATGCACCGTTCTGACCAAAACAACCAATCAAAACTAGTAGGATGCTCTTAGCACTGTGAATTAGTCTCATTCACTCACTGCTAAATGTGCTAATGGTGGAGAAACATAGTGGTGGA
>NW_015116800.1:20898-28998 GCF_001443285.1 Poecilia latipinna | reverse complement strand
GCATGTAAATTCAGACACAGACATGAATATTAAAATATACAAATACAGAATAAAAGCAACACACTGAACAGTAAGGGCAAAAATTCTACATAAATACTGTTTATAAAATAAAATAATGACTTCCTATTCAATGGAATATGCAACTTAGAAGGTTAATTTTTAAAAATGAGAAATTGTGCATATTTGAGTATTAAAAAGACAGACTATTTACAATAGATGATTGTAAAAACAGTGGAACAGCAGAGAAATTCAGAAATCAGCATTAATGTTATAATGTTATTTAAAATATGTAAAAGCCAGGATGTGTACATATATTGTTTGTTTTTTTTTTACTTAATTATAAACTGTTACAAATATACTGAAATACCAGTAGTCAATAAATTACTGAAGTAAGAGTAAACAAGTAACTGGTAAAAAGATCTCCTGAGTTCTAAGTAAAAGACCTGATTGTGTGACTTAATATTTTAAAAATAAAGTAATCAGACAGACATGAATGCAAATTGTCGTATTAAAAATGAATACAAGTAACATAATTACAAAGTAGTAATTTTAAGCAGAAGAAGCACTTTTCCAAATCAGCCCATCCATCCATTCATCCACTGAATGTCAAGGTAAACATCTAACGTGTTAACACCGCAGCTCTTCAAAGTAAAAGCATTTCCGGCCGTGCTTTATTGTGTTGGTACCCTGAGCGGAAGTGGAGTGTAAGCGTTAGATAAGGAGCTCAGCATCGACTCCGCTGCTGCTGCTGCTGCGCTTCTCTTCACTGTGACTGTGCGGAGATGTTAGACCGTTCCCGGTGAAAAAAGCACCGAAGCTCTGCCCCGTGGAAATGCCTCACCGCCGCAGGCTGTAACCGAGCGGGATTCGCGGACAGCCGAGCGGGGCAGAGAAGGCCAGGTCTCCGGGACAGGTTGGGAGGAAAACACCGGCAGGATGTGGCAAGTTTTAGCATGCGGGGCTGTAGTTTTCCCCGGTCTTTTCTTCGTCTTCAAGAAGATTCTGCCCGCTGTGTTCAAACACTGGACCGATGCCGACGTGGTTCTGGTCAGCGAGAGGTAATGTGACTCGGTTCGGTTCGGCTGTTTTCGGAACGTCTTGGCTGATTATCGGGGTTTATGCTAGTAACGGTCGCTCTCATCCAGTTAGCTGGCTGCGCTGCTGCACTTTCTTCCCCCGGCAGAGGAAATGTTCCTGAAACGGGAATATTTCATCCTGCCGGGGGGGGGTTTCCTGCTCCTGCCGAGGTTTAGTTGGCTTTTTGCTCACTGGACGCATTATTACATAAATGTCACCGCGCATCCAAACTATGGGTCCCTGCAGGGAAAAAAGCAAAGTGTGAGAAACGTCTTGGTTCTGGGTTTACATGGGAATGTTGATGGGATTATGTCACATGTAGACTGGGATTACTCACCTACACACCGGGATTACACTCCAACATTTATGGAATAATAAATTGGGCTGGGAAATATATCTCTAAACTTATTTGTCCCGTTATATACTCAGTTTTCTTCCTTCCATTTCTCAGTTATCCTGCCTTCCATCTGTTTTTTTTCCTTCCTTCCTCCATTCCTTTCCTTCCTTTTTTCTACCATTGTTTCCTTCCTTGCTCCTATTTGTTTTCTTGTTTTATAAATCCTTATTTTCTGCCATTTTTCTTTGTTTCTACCTCCTTTCGTTCTTAGTCTCCTACCTTTTTTTAAGTCCCTTTTCCTGTCATCTTTCCTTTTTTAAATCCTTGTTTCTACCTACTTTCCGTTTTTTTTTTGTTTCTTCCAACTTTCTGTTCCTTGTTTCTACCTCTTTAGATTCTTTGTTTCCTACCTTCTTTCCTTGTTTATTAAACCGTTTCCTTCCTTGTTGCCTTCATCCTTTCCTTTCCTGTGTCCTCCCTCTCTCACACAGTTTTGTCAGGTCAGAGGTTAGACCTCACTCCCCAATGATGTCACCAACAGGAAATATGACATCATACCTAACTGGGCCACTCTTCACCTCCAGACTGGAAACCAGCAGGATTTTCTAACTGCTGCTGAGCTTTCACTGTCTAACGATAATCCTCACCTACCAAAACAATGGCCACGTTAGAAATGTTTCCATCAGCAGTTCCAACGTGTTCAGTATAAATATTAACTTTAGTCTTCATGATTCCTCCTTTTAGTTCATGTATAGCCAGATTCAGTTGATTACAAGAAGCTCTGAAAATATAAAGTAATACAGGACGATGGCAGACGGATAGATCAATAGGGAGTAAAACTGGGCTGACATTAACAACCGATGTTTGTAGCCATCTTGATGCTGATGGAGAAGGGATAAGGTTGGTTATGTTGTGTTTGTTTGGTCATGTGATCGGGATGCACCAATAAATTGATCGACCGATATGTCTGAACCGATTTTCTTAAATTTGGGAGATTGGAGATTGGTGGTTTGCCGACGTAGTCGTATAGCGTCTTTGTATTTAGCAACTTTCCAGAAAATAAAAATCTGTATCAGCCAAAATCGTATGGTCAGACATTTTAGAGATTGGTGATCAGCCAGAAAACTGCAGTCAGTTCTCGCCTCCTATTGTTGGTGTTCCGTGTTAGCGCTTTGGTTGTTTTGTTTTTTACTCCTTGACAAATTTTTCTAATAATTATCGATTAGTTTTTAGGGGTGGGGAAACCTTAAAGTGCTGCTGTGCCAGTTACTCAGCAGACTGTTGCTAGGTAACCAGAGTTGGGGAGGGGAGTCGGACTTGAAGCTGAACAGACTTGAAGCTGTTGGTTACCTAGCAACAACCCTGCAGGTTGTTGCTAGGTAACCAAAGAGTGACTGATTCTACCAATGTAGCTAAGCTAGCCGTAAGAGATTGAGCAGCTAAAGTCTGTACTCTTCCTTCATCTCCCAGATCCGTGCGGTTTTGGATCAGAGCTCAGTGAATATTCTAGAATATTTTATCAGATAAATTATCTATTGATATTGATCACGTCTTTGGTGATAGATATTGTTATTGATTTGTTGTCCGGCTCTGGTGCAAACTAACGACTACATTAGGATTGGGTGCTTATCGTATAGTTTATCATGATGAATTTCTTGCTTTGATAAGAATTTTGATTTATCATTGTCATAAATTCCAATTAAAAATGTTTAAAACCTCCTAACCTGTTCATATGATCAGATTGATAGTTTTACTTTTTCTCCTCTGATCAATAGAAGCTCCAATAATTCTGAAAATACAGTCACCACGTGCAATTTAGTGATACAAATCACACTTTTTTTACACATTGCAGAGGATCATCTCTGTCACAGTTATTATCCAATTGTTGAGCTTATTTTAACGTATGATTGTGATTAATTGATTTATTCCTTATTGTGACAGGTTAGTTGTTTATTTCTGGGAAGTTAAATTTGTCTTAAGGAGTTCCCTAAACGTAAACGGTTCCCTCCTCAGTGATGGTTGCTGTTTGTAGTGAGCCGGGTCAGCGGGACAATCATTTCTGCTGTCAGTCCGGTTAATCCTGAACCCTGTTAGTGAGCAACGCTTCAGCTCATTTCCTAATGCTCAGCCAGCGGAGAGCCTGGCCGGAGCAGCATTCACGCCCCAGGGGAAGACGCCCTGTTCATCCGCCACAGAAACAATGTCTATTATTCCTCAGAGGAGAAATCCAGGAATCATCTCTGATGTTTCCTCAATGTAGTTTAGCTTCAGATCATCAATAATGCTGATATCAGGCAAAAATAACCTGAGGAAATACAAGCAGCACTTTTCAAACGATGATTTTACCCTAATACAGCAGGTCTAATGTGAAAAAATGTGAAGAATTTACTGATCCTTCAACATGAAGTACAATATAAATTTTCCGCAGCAAAGGGTCACACAGTCAAAGCAAATAGACTCACAGAAAGATAAGAAAATAAGATATGTAAAAGGATACAGAGCAAAACACTGTACAGAAAGGTCAAAATTTAAAGGTAAATATGGTGGTTATAAAAACAATAAGTAGGTTAATTTAAAAATATGCATTAGTGGTGAGCATTTATCTCATGATTTACCATTTAGTACAGTAAACTTTATTATAAGACTTTTGATTTGTTACTGTCACAATAAATTCCAATTAATAATGTTTAAAATCTTCCAAAACAGTCTGTATTGTTGGTATTTTTTAAATGTTCTCCACTGTTCATGGAGTGTATCAATATCAATAAGTTTGAAAATGAAATACTTAGTGTGTACAGATTAGGGACACAAATCGCACTTTATTTTGTTTAACAAGCTTCCAAAAGAAACGTTTAATAAATGGGAACAATTTCTAAGAGCAGGATTTGTGTTTGTGAAGCTTTAATATCTGTGACACACAGTCACAGTTATCTAAAAAAGACATAATAAATGAGACTTATCACCAGTTTTATCATAATTAGGACTGACATTATAAAATCCTTCCTGGACGACAAAGTGTCCCTGAAGTTATTGTGATAAACAGATTATTGTTTTTAGACCATTTTGCAGTATTATGATAATGGCTTAATAATGCAAAAACACATTGTCAAAGATAATTAACTTTAGATTCTAATGAACATTTAACACTGGAACTGGAAGACATTTTAAATATCCAAAACAACAGAAATAACAAATAAAATGAATTATGAAGTCTCTGTAAACAAGATTATCCTTCAAAAACAGAAGATACTAAAGACCAAAGTTTAAGGCTGAAGACTTTTATCATCCAGTTTTTTACAGAGAAAATAGAAAAACAATCATGCAGATGAAATTATTGATACTCGTTTTAATTTATCATAAGATTAATTAATTTATTGTCCAAAACAGCATTTAAAACTTTTAAAAAATGAATCCTCCAGCCTTGTAAGTGGCGCTAGACATGCGGTATAAAGTATTCGCATAAAACCTCCACAGGAAATTGGCGGCAAACGCAAGAGAAGAATAGCAAATTGCGGCTGAAGTCCTGGTCCAGCTTCTTTATGGAGATAATAAGTTTATCTGATAATAAGTTTGGCTCCGTTTTGTTTGGCGTGTAAACACAAAGTGATGAGTTTGTCTGAGTGATGCAGAAGAAACTCCAACAAGAGTCACATTACCAGCGTTATGCAACCTGATTACTACAGCTGGGCTGAAGGCACGGTGACCCAGCTCCAGTTACCGTCCCGACAGCCACGGTATCACCTTCTGTTAAATGTGTCTTAATGGCTTCAATGTGGCACCAACCAAAGCAGTGAAGGAGGGAAACTAGAGGAAAATTATAACTTCTTTAAAAAAAGAAAAGTTTGAAAAATGTTTTGAAGAAAAAAACCAAAAAAATATAAGAAAAATAATTTCTAAAACGAAATAAAGTCGTAAGAAAATAAAACCTGAAAGAAAATTCCTAAACTAAAAAAAAATAAAAAATTAATCTTAAAAATACAATTTGAAAAAATAAAATCTGAAAAAATAATTTGACAAATTAAAATTTGAAAAAATAAAAAATTGAAAATTATTTGAAAGAAAAAAAACATTTTAAAAATAGCTAACTGCATATATTTCATGATTGAAATTTAATGATTGAATTTTTGATTAAGGAATTTTTAAAAGTTTTATTTTTGAAATGCATTTTCCCCTTCAAATTTTAATTTTTGAAACATCCTTTACTTGCAATAACATTGCAACAAATTTCTAACCATTTTCACTAATTAAAAAGCTGACTCAGCAGATCATCTTCACTCTTTGGTATTTCTGGAGGAAGTTTGTGGTTTTGTGAATAACATCAATCATTTTTTTCCCTTTTGAAGAACTGGACATAAAACGAACTGGTTCAGATCACAATCGACAATCGATGAACTGTTTAGTCGATCTCATTTATTGTCCTTCCATCGATCAAGAAGTGCTTCAACATAAACAAGATCATCAACATAATTTCCTGTTTTCTAACTGATTAACCGCTGTTCAGGCACTCAGTGATGTGGCAGCATCCATTTATCAGATGATGTGGTTCTAATGTAGAGAGAGACTTCCTGTTCCGGTCCTGGAGGATTAGAACTGGCTCCAGCACCAAGCTTTGGGCTCTGCTAGGCTGAGTAGCAGCAGCCTATAGGAAGGAAACACTGAGGTAGCCCGGCCTGACGCAGCAGGAGCATAAAGCCGGGCATTTCTCCTTTTCCCTCCTCGCTCTGCTCACCCCATCGACCTCAGAGTTTCGTCAGCGGGGGGGGTTACTGGCGGACACGATGAATGAACGGCAGACTGTGTGAAATCTGGGTCTTGTGACACGGCGTGCAGCCACACAGTCAGAGCAGCAGCGGGACTGGAGGGGGAAATGTTTGGCCATATTCCCTTCCTCCAGTCTGTGGTTTCAACCAGCAACTTTTAGGGTTTTCTTCTTCAAAATGAGCAAATCTGAACTGAAAACCCGTCTTCTTGGGAAAACAACTTACTCTTTCACATTTTTTACAAACTTTGTGAACTTTTAGGATGTTTTTCCTCTTGATAGACCGATAGTCTTGGTATATTTGAGACCAAAACTTTATCAACCGTTCCATCTCCAGCTGGTTCTCTTTCTCTCTGCTCTGAGTTAAACCAACCAATCCCTTTGAGCAACCCGTTTCCCTCCTCACTTGTAGGGGAACTGTATCAAGAACTACTGAAATTACACAAAACCTCAGAAGACGACGCTGACCGTAACTTCCTTCATGAAATGGGAACAAAAATGGATGTTTGGAGTTTGGTGCCTCTAGTAAGGCACAGACCCACCATTGGGTGTGCAAGTTTGTTACTTCTTACTTCCACTGCTGTGTGCCTTCTGCATTCCTCAACACATTCAGGTCGCTTTTTAGGTTGTGAGCTGTCAAGTCTGACTGCAGTTGCATTTAATTAGTATCATGAAAACCACAGAAAACAAAACAGATTTCAGCAAAAAATTAAGAACATAAAGACCTGCTGTGTGAACGAAGCCTCAGTCTCTCCTCCAGTTAAACCAGTAAACAGGGTTGGACTGTAAATTGATTTTTTTTATCAATTATTTAAGTTTTTGGTTATTGAACATTTAGTTTTTGCATGTTTTTCTCCTCGTTTCCATAGTTCAGTGGTCCAGGGTGGCCATTTGTTTTAAAACTTCTGTTTATTTGGACTTTGAATTCGGGACAGGCAAGATTCTTTTCTTTTTTCATTACAAGAATGAGGTAGCAAAGGGAAGAACAAAGTCAAAACCCGTGCGGAAAAAGGAAGCAACAAGGTCATAAGGTTGGCGGAACAAGGTCAAAACGAGGTCGGAACGTGGGCGTAACAAGGTCATAAGGTGGGCGGAACGAGGCAGCAATGGGGTAATAATGTGGGCAAAACGTAGTTGGAACGTCGGTGGCACAAGATAGCAGCGTGGTCATAAGGTGGGCGGAATACGGTAGCAAGGAGGTCGTAGGGTGGACGAAACGAGGAAGCAATGAGGTCATAACGTAGGTGGAAAGAAGTTGTGACGTGGACGGAACGATGTCAGAATGCAGGCGGAACAAGGTAGCAATGAGGTCATAACGTAGGCGGAACGAACTCGTAATATGGGCGGGGTGAAGTCAGAACGGAGGCGGAACAAGGTAGCAATGAGGTCATAAGGTGGGCGGAACGAGGCAGCAGTCAGGTCATAACGTGGACAGAACGAAGTCGTAATGTCGCTGGCACAAGATGGCAACGAGGTCATAAGGTGGGCGGAATACTGTAGCAATGAGGTCGTAACGTGGGCAGAACGAAGTCGTAACGTGGGCGGCTCAAGATGGCAACGAGGTCATAATGTGGGCGGAAAGAGGCAGTAATGAGGTCGTTCTGTGGTTGTAACGTGCGCGGAACGAAGTCGTAACGTGCGCGGAACGAGGTTGTAAGTTGGGCGGAACTAGGTCAAAATGAGATTGCAATGTGGGCAGAATACGGTAGACACGAGGTAATAAGGTGGGCGGAATGAGGCAGCAATGAGGTCGTAACGTGGGCAGAACGAAGTCGTAACGTGGGCGGAACGAGGTTGTAAGTTGGGCGGAACTAGGTCAAAATGAGATTGCAATGTGGGCAGAATACGGTAGACACGAGGTAATAAGGTGGGCGGAATGAGGCAGCAATGAGGTCGTAACGTGGGCAGAACGAAGTCGTAACGTGGG
>NW_015116800.1:12870-17493 GCF_001443285.1 Poecilia latipinna | reverse complement strand
GAACTCGTAATATGGGTGGGGTGAAGTCAGAACGGAGGCGGAACAAGGTAGCAATGAGGTCATAAGGTGGGCGGAACAATGTAGCAATGAGATCATAACGTAGGCGGAACGAAGTCGTAATGTGGGCGGGATGAGGTCAGAACGCAGGTGGAACAAGGTAGCAATGAGGTCATAAGGTGGGCAGAACGAGACAGCAGTGAGGTCGTAACGTGGACAGAACGAAGTCGTAATGTCGCTGGCACAAGATGGCAACGAGGTCATAAGGTGGGCGGAATACTGTAGCAATGAGGTCGTAACGTGGGCAGAACGAAGTCGTAACGTGGGCGGAACGAGGTTGTAAGTTGGGCGGAACTAGGTCAAAATGAGATTGCAATGTGGGCAGAATACGGTAGACACGAGGTAATAAGGTGGGCGGAATGAGGCAGCAATGAGGTCGTAACGTGGGTGGAACGAAGTTGTAACGTCGGCGGCACAATATAGCAACGAGGTAATAAGGTGGGATGAATGAGGCAGCAATGAGGTCGTAACGTGGGCGGCTCAAGATGGCAACGAGGTTATAAGGTGGGCGGAACGAGGCAGTAATGAAGTCATTTTGTGGTCGTAACGTGGGCAGAACGAAGTCGTAACATGCGTGAAACGAGGTTGTAAGTTGGGCGGAACTAGGTCAAAACGAGGTTGTAACG
This sequence comes from Poecilia latipinna, assembly GCF_001443285.1. Lineage (NCBI taxonomy): Eukaryota > Metazoa > Chordata > Actinopteri > Cyprinodontiformes > Poeciliidae > Poecilia > Poecilia latipinna. Next base: position 16,810 of record NW_015116800.1, on the reverse strand, counting down.
TCGGCAGCACAACATAGCAACGAGGTCATAAGGTGGGCAGAATATAGTAGCAATGAGCTCGTAATGTGGGTGTAATGAAGTCGTAACATGGGCGGCACAAGATAGTAACAAGGTCATAAGGTGGACGGAATGAGGCAGCAATGAGGTCATAATGTGGGCGGGACGAAGTCAGAGCGCAGCAGAACAAGATAGCAATGATGTGATAAGGTGGGAAGAACGAATTCAAAACATGGGCAGAACAAGGTAGCAACGAGGTCATATGGTGGACGAAAGCAGGTCAAACCGAGGTCGGAACGTGGGCTGAACGAAGTCAAAATCCGTGCGGGAAAAAGGTAGCAAAGAGGTCATAAGGTGGGAAACGAGGTAACAAGGTCAAAACGAGTTCAGAACGTGGGCGGAATGAAGTCGTAAGGTGGGCAGAATGAGGTTGTAAGTTGGCCGGAACTAGAGGTCTTAACGTGGGCGGAACGAGGCAGCAATGAGATCATAACGTAGGCGGAACGAAGTCGTAATGTGGGCGGGACGATGTCAGAACGTAGGCGGAACAAGGTACCAATGAGGTCATATGGTGAGCGGAACGAGGCAGCAATGAAGTTGTAGCGTGGGCGGAATGAAGTCGTATCGTCAGTGGCATAAGGTAGCAACAAGGTCATAAGGTGGACGAAAGGAGGTCAAACCGAGGTCGGAACGTGAGCGGAACGAAGTCAAAACGCAGGCAGAACGAAGCAGCAATGAGGTCGTAACGTGGGCAGAACAAAGTCAAAAACCATGCGGAAAAAGGTAGCAACGAGGTCATAAGGTGGGAAACGAGGTAACAAGGTCAAATTGAGTTCGGAATGTGGGCGGAATGAAGTCGTAAGGTGAGCGGAATGAGGTTGTAAGTTGGCCGGAACTAGGTCAAAACAAGGTCGTAACGTGGGCGGAATACAATAGCAACAAGGTCATAAGGTGGGCGGAATGCGGTAGCAATGAGGTCGTAAGGTGGGTGGAACGAAGTCGTAATGTGGGCGGCACAATATAGCATCGAGGTCATAAGGTGGGCGGAATGAGGCAGCAATGAGGTCGTTTTGTGGTCGTAACAAACTCAAACCGCGGGCGGAACAAGGTAGCAATGAGGTAGTAATGTGAGTGGAAACCCATTTCGGCCGCTTGTATCCTTGAGAGGGGCCAAAGGAGTCAGGTGCAGTGTGGGATGTGCGGTAGCCGAGGGAAGGCACCCTGGCAGTCTTATCCTCGGTTGCAGAAACTGGCCCTTGGGAAATTATACAACCATTTTTCTTATTAAAAAACTTTTTCTTTGAATATTAAGATGTTTTTCTATTAAAGTTGTTTTTAACCTGCTAATATTATGACTATTCTTGTAAAAAAAAATCAAAAACAAAAAACAAACAAGTATTCCATTGTGCAAGACATGGATGTTTGAAATAAAAACCTCTTTTGTAATGTTTTCTGTAATTTGTAAAAAAAAAATATTTTGAAAGGAAAGTGAGGGGGGAAAAAAAGCTCTTATCTAAATGTGAGATTCAATTTTAAGCTGTACCAGTAAAGCCAGTTCCCCTCATCAATGTGCGTTTGTTATGCACATCCATCAGAGGAAATCATTATTCAACAAAGTGTTGTGTAAACGGAGCTATTACAGCTCCAGAGCGGGGGGGAGGGATTAAATGAAATGTTTTCAGATTTTAAAGGAGCTTAGTGTTGGTGCTGCCAAGCTGGAGCGTCGCCAGCAGCAGAGCCGGTCCCAGCTGAAGCTCCCATTCACAGCCTGGTGATGTAACCAGAGGTCCCACTCCGACATCACTCGCCTTCATCCTGCTGCTCTGTCCCTTCATCGCTGGCTTCCCAGAGGTCACAGAGTTGGTTAGAGACGCAACTTCTCTTGGGTCACTGCTCTGGGCAAAGAGGGAAGAAACAGGCGACGCTAATCCAACCGTGCTACGCTATGCTATGCTATGTTATGCTACGCTAAGAGTGGCCTACAACTTGACCTCTGTCCACTTTATGAAGCTGTGGTTACAGCAGAGCAGCAGATCAGTCCCCATTATATTTAAAATCTGTGTTCTTATTTCTGAAGATTTCTCTGAGTTTTAATGTTTGTACCATAAATGTGTAAAATCTTGTGGCACCTGGAGCTCATCCATCCTGCAGGATCCCAGAGGAAAACTTCCTGTTAGCTGATTCCTCCGTTATAAACGGACTGATTAATATCATAATATTAAACGCTGGTTATTTATTGACAGTTTACCAGCTGCTTGTTCTGATTCTATGAATTTTGACCCAGAAAACGCGAACCGTTAAAAATGTTCTGATGCACAGACGTTCCCTGGAGGCCATCTTGTCTGGAGCATTAATTCTTATTAAAGTTATAATTTTTTCAGGTAATGATAATAATGAACCCAAGTCTTTCTTTGCAGGCTGGTGTCCTCCATCCACGCTGTCATGGCAACAACAACGGGGATCATCGTCGTTTCCTCATGCAGCAGCAACATAATTTATGACAGGTCAGATTTTATTCTTATAGTCCTTGTAGCTCAAATTAAATTTTCTTCCAGCATGTTTTAGTGGGACTGTTTGGAGACATTATGAGCAGTAAATATCTTACGTTCAGTACTTGGCTTTACTTTGGATAAACGGATGATAACGGCTAGTCTGAGAGAAACTGTTTTTAAAAACTTTTTATCTGCACATAGATTAGTAATAATAACAGTTTTTATTTAATAAGAACAATAGCCGTTTTAATTTCAGTAGATACACTTGAGTTTATTTCCTTTACAGGGTTTCCCCCAGTGTATTATAAGGCTGGCGGCCCGCCATGTTTTACTAGCCCCGCCACCAGGCTAAGCGTTGCTTGTTTACGTTTCTAGGAAAATTAAAAGAAAACACACACACACACACACACAAAAAATCGTTTTTTTTCCTTTTGTTTGTCTTTTAAAGCTGGGCTGCAAGTGTCTCTTTTGCTCTTAGCATTTCACTAGCAGAGCAGATATATTCCTAAAGATTAGGTTTATAATAGATAGGTTTTTAGGCCTGTCGCGATAAACGATATATCAATTAATCGCACGATAAATTAAACCTATCGACCTCATTTTAATTATCGGCTTTATCGTCTCTTCCTGCCTTTTTTTCTTTCTGTTGATGACACTGAATGAAAAAAGGCTCAGCTCCGGTGCTCTTCACTGACCCTCCATTCCTCATTTCCTTAGTGTAATGTCCAGCGCACACTACACGAGTTGTTAGCCGACTGTCGGCCCATTTTCAAAACCTGAGACCACACATTAGCGACAGAAATCCTAGGTATAACGGTTCGATTGTGCCGTGTGGTGTCCAGCCACATGGGCACAAAATAATGGCTACAAGTCCAGTTAACTAATTTTAAAACCAGGTATTAGTCAATGCTTTACTAGAATCTACCTGCAATGCATGTGGCTAGAGTCAGCGTAAAGTCCTGACTGAATGAAAATCATTGTAACCTATTTATGTCACGTTAACGAAGAACAGCTGAAAACTTACTGGGTTTATCAACTGCGGTAGCAATTTGGCTCCAACTCCTCTCCTTGTCATTTCTATATTCTTTGCACTAAATGTGAAATAAATATTAATGTTGTTTCCACATATCATCTCCGATGTCCACTGGACTTCGGTTGCGCTGTGTCAGCTGTTTGGGATTCCCCTCTGTAATTTCCCCTCAAAAAGCCAGTGGAGAATCCGTGCATTCTGATTGGCTACCTGTCACATTCAGCGTTAAGCTCCCAGTCGGGGAAAACCTCTGATTTAGATCGGAGCGGCCACGACGATCTGCCGTAACACACCACACACTGCAGGATGATCGGTTACGAAATCACCAGCGACCATCTTGGATCGTCCAACATTCTAAGATTGTCATAAGGGCAAAATGGGGGTAAAAAATCGTGTAGTGTGAACTACTGCATTGGGTAGT
>NW_015116800.1:5983-9209 GCF_001443285.1 Poecilia latipinna | reverse complement strand
AGCAGAGCAGATTTATTCCTAAATGATAGGTTTATAATAGATAGGTTTATAGTTTATGCATTTAAACCCGACAGCGCGCGGACCAATCACACCGCTGGCGCCTCTGCGCTTTGCCTCGCGCGCTGCCGCTGCTTTACCTCAGCGGGATCACGTGCACCTCCTTTCACTCAAACTGGACACAGGCTGACCTGTATGGATATTTACATCAACTTACTGTGAGGAATTATGATCCTTTGGAGAACTCTAGGTAAGAGTTTAAAACCCGCCCCGTTAGCTCTGGTTGCGCAGCTCAATGTGAACCACAGGAATAACTTGTAGCGAATTCAGAGGCGCATTGTGGAGCGGTGAGAATGATTTATCTTTGTGAACGAACAATTATATGCGGCGTTTGTATCTCAACACGCTGCCCAGCGTGTGGCTCTGTGTCTGTCTTCCCTGCAAAGTTTATGTCTGTGGTCCCGGTTGGCCGGAGCGTTTGTGGATAACGAGCAGCGCTAACCACATCATGCAGGTTCAGCCCGGTGAGGAGCTTTCGCGCTCTCCTCGGAGTCACGCATCACGCTGATTTTATATTATTTTATTATTATTTTTAGTATTATTTTTCCGGTTACACGATGCATCAAACCATATGAAATGCGTTGTCTACTTAGAGTTAATGCGCGCGGCCGCACGAGAAACTCGTCCCATAAACTCGACCAACCAGAATACTTTCTGTGACGCTTATTAAAAACTCAACAGACACAAAACGGAAGAGCTACTAAAGCCACATTAGCAGCATTGAATTAAATCTCCCGTTTGTTGCACATCTCTACGTAGTGCAGCAGATTACCTCATCATGCAGGGCCGGTCCAAGGCTGTATAAGGCCTGGAGCAGAATCTGACTTAGGGGCCCCTTTTGTTGCTAAAAATATTAGCACTTCTAACAGCTTCTGTGTTAGATTTAGTGAAATATGGGAGAAGGGAGTGGTTTAACTGGCCAGCCTAAAAACCAATAAGTTATAATCGCAGTTTACTAATTTGTATTTGTAAATTTAAAGATTAAACTCACAGCATCAGATTGTTGCTATGGTAACTAAAACAGTCTAACTATGAATATTGTTCTTTGAAGTTTTACAAAGTAAACTTGCCAACTCCTTAAAATCTTGTATTTAAATGTTAAACAATTTAAAATCATTTAATTTATGTATGCCTAAACAATTGAATAAAATTTAACAACATTGATAATCTCAAGTGTTACATTTATGTATCTGTGGTCTGGTTTAAAATATTAGCATTTATGGGGCCCCTGAAGCCCTGGGGGCCTGATGGAGCCGCTGACTTAATTTGGATTAAACAAAAGTGCAAATTTGTTGTTTTTAGACCAGTTGTGGGTTTAAATAGCATTTCACTGGAGATCTTTTCCCGTAACAATAATTACACAGTAATACTTTTACATTTCCTGTCACCTTCACATCTTTTGATACAAAAACACGGTGGACTCAGCACCCCGACCACCTGGCTTAGTAAGTTTTCTGGGGGAAACCCTGTGGTTGAGTCAATGCATCAGGCAAGGTATTGTGCCTGTATTAAGATTTGAAATTTAGAACGGGATTGTTTCTAGATTTTGTTCAGAAAATATGAGTAAATAAATATGAGTACATAAGTAAAGTCTATAAAATACCAAAAAAAATGTTTATAGACTTTACAAAAAAATAAGCACAACTTGATTTCAGTATGTATATATTTATCCCAAAAAGCTATAATTTTAATATTACCTTTTTTGTGTAATGCTATAATAAAATTCCTTTCAAATACAGTACATTTATTTTGAACACAGCGACTTTAAGTTAAATTACTGATGAATAGTATGATAAAATATATTTTAATGTCCAGATCAACTGACTATATTTGAACAACACATTTTAATAAACCTATGTCACAAACTATTAAAATGTTGATGGAGAGGAGTCGTTTAATCCTCCTGGCTTCATTCTCTCTCGTGTATCTCTTTAGGTGGCTGTTTGGCAGTTTACAGTGCTTCAGGTATGGGCATCTGGCTGTACTTCTTGGGTACTGATCTTTTCATCTGACCTCTTTGGAGCTGTGAAAGTTGGCTCACTTCCCACCTTTAACCGTCTTTTGCATAGTGGGTCTCATAGTTGTTGAGCATCTCAAGGATCACTGATGCTGAGTTGTACATCAGCTCATTGGTTTCTGTTATGGTGTTGGTAGGGATTGTTCTCAATGCTGTATTCACATCTTTAATGAGACTTTCTGATGGTACTTCACTCAGCCGTTGTAAATGGCGTCAGGTTTGCCTGGTGTTCATTCGGGCAGTGGTGGAGAAAGTACTCAAAAAATGTACTTAAGTAAAAGTACAAATACACAGACAAAAATGTACTCAAGTAAAAGTAAAACTACCACATTAACATTTGTACTTAAGTAAAAGTAAAAAAGTACTGGTTTTAAAAAATACTTAAGTATTAAAAGTAAAAGTACTTGGTGAATGCATTACCTAATTGCTAATATCATTAAGTGAACCGATCGTATTTAATTTTAATACATTAGAAATGTGCAATTTTAATGGACAATGCCACAGATAAAGCATGTTTTTATTATGTTTACTCTGTAACATAATTTAGATTTAGATATGTGATTCTATGCATCATAATTTCAGGGATGGAAACATTTTATCTCCTGTCCTAACATAGCATGAACTTCACTTTTTTTGCCACTAGTGGCATTTATTTTTTTTAAAATCCAACAGAAAGGGGATGGAAAGAAGGTGGGTGAGGGAGGACATGCAACCAAGGAGTTACATAGCAGAGTTGTAGTCAAGACCACCTACCCAAGACCAAGTCAAGACCAGCACCCCGCGCTATGTGACACAGTAAAATTAAGTTTTACCTATCAAAATTGCTTCTCAAATTGATCTGAAAGATCCACATTCCCATAAAAACACCTAGATATTAAATACTTAGAGCTGAAATAAATTTAACCAGTATCAATTCAAACTCTTCTTCATTCTGTTTTGCTTTCATCTCTGTGCCACAATCCACAGAGGTCTTCTGCCATCCCTAAAAAAAAAATAGCACCCTGGGCGGTTGCCTTGCCAATGTCAGAAACCACAACTGTCTGCACCATTAAACATAGGAATTAACCGTAAACAACGCTCAACTATGAACACTGTCCAAGGCGCAATAAGCAAGAAGTAACCAGAGACTATGGTATTTGCTCAACTTTAAAG
>NW_015116800.1:0-228 GCF_001443285.1 Poecilia latipinna | reverse complement strand
AGGCAAAAGTCGAGTCAAGTCTCAAGTCAAGACAGGCAAAAGTCGAGTCAAGTCTCAAGTCAGGAACCTTTAATTTCAAGTCATTTCGAGTCATTTTTATTTTATTTTATTTTTTTATAATTTGCAATTATACATAAAATTCAAATAGACCATTTGTTCTTTTTAAAATATGTATTTATCTCAAATGATAGAACATGTGTAGCTGAACACAAAGTATAAAAAACATTT
>NW_015116799.1:30040-30652 GCF_001443285.1 Poecilia latipinna | reverse complement strand
TTGCTAATTAAATAAAATGATATGGTAATGACGTGTCTGACAGATATAGCCGTGAGTTCATTCTAAGCGTATGACGATCTGACAGCGTATGCTGAACTGACAGAACACTCTTCTTTGTTCTTGTAATGCTCTGCATACACTGCAGTACATATCATTATTTTATTTATGTACATTGATATTTTTTTAATTAACAAATAAATAAAACACAAGAATGAAAGAGCATGCACATTGCTCTTTGATTGTTTTCGTTCAAAGTGGCAGCTATAATGCTAGTCTGCCATGGTGTCAGACTACCTGGCTTCATGTAGTGGGAGAGAGGGTGAGAACAGTCACGATGAGCGCCTTGTGCATGGTTACTTCTTGCTTGTTGCTCCTTGGTCAGTGTTCATAGTTGAGCGTTATTTGCCATCTGGGCATTGCCTCAATTGCTATGTTAAATGGTACAGAGAGTGGTGGTTTCTGACATGAGCAATATAGGCAAATGCCCAGGGCATTATCTTTTTAGGGATGGCACCAGACCACCGCGGATTGTAACACAGAGATGGAAGCAAAGCAGAACAAAAAGTTTGTTCTGCTTTTAATATTGGTAAAATTGATCAAGTATTTAATATC
>NW_015116799.1:28772-29258 GCF_001443285.1 Poecilia latipinna | reverse complement strand
ACAGCATCTTGCACCCTGCTGTTATGTGCTGGACTGTCTCAGAGGCCTCCTTGCACAACCTACACTTTGGGTCTTGTCTGGTGTGGTAGACCTCTATTGCTCTGGTGTTTAGGGCCTGTTCCTGTGCAGCCAGGATGAGGGCCTCTGTGCTGTCCTTGAGTCCAGCTTTCTCCAGCCATTGGTAGGATTTCCTGATATCAGCCACTTCAGTTATTTGTCGGTGGTACATCCCATGTAGGGGCTTGTCCTCCCATGATGGTACCTCTAGCACCTCGTCCTCTGTTCCCCATTGCCTGAGACATTCGCTGAGCACATCGTCCGTTGAGGCTTTGTCCTTGATGTATTTATGGATCTTGGATGTTTCATCCTGGACAGTGGCTCTCACACTCACTAGTCCTCTGCCTCCTTCCTTACGGCTTGTGTACAGTCTCAGGGTGCTGGATTTGGGGTGGAACCCTCCAGCTAATTATTCCGGCAGGGTATCTG
>NW_015116799.1:20700-23577 GCF_001443285.1 Poecilia latipinna | reverse complement strand
CAAAACATCAACAATTGAAGCATTACATTTTTTCGAGTGTCGTCAATAGACATTGAAATGTTGATCCATGTTTCATTTATTATGGTTAAAAATCAGCTCTAACCAGATGATTTTTAGTTTAGATTTAGATTTGAAGGAATTCAATGTTTTGGCTGTTTTGCAGTTTTCTGAAAGTTTGTTCCAGATTTGTGTTGCATAGAAGCTCAATGCTGCTTCTCCTGTTTGGTTCTGAGAACCAAACACTGCTGCAGTGATCAATGTGACCAAAGATACAGACCCTTTCCAAAAAATTAGAAAATCATTGAAAAGATGTTTCATTCCCACAATTCCACTCAAAAAGTTAAACTTTCATAGGTTATAGATTCAGGGCCCACAGTTTACACAGTTTCAAGGATTTATTTGTTCATTTTTGCATACGTAGTCCCTGCTCTCGGTGAAGATGGACACTTTTTTCTCTGCTCCCTTCTTCCTTTCCTTCTTCGCTTGCTGCTTTTTTGGAGCTTCTCTTCGCACATCCTCTGAATCTGGTTAACAGTTCTCTCAATGCAGTTGATCAAACTTTCTTAACAAGAAGAGTGGGTAGAGGAGAGCCCACTTGTTCTGTGGGGACACACCTGGACGGATTCATCCTGGATTTATTTAGACTCATAATAACAGGATTTCTGCTGTTTACCAACGAACATTGACTTGCTGTGGGACAGAGGCTCAAGTTGGGTGGGATTCTTTTGCAGGCAAACATTGGGCGCTAAAAGTCACCAGTGGGATGGAATCGATCTTGGAGAAGTTGCTAGTTTCAGCCCGATGGGAACAAACATGCTTATTTGGATAATTGGAAATAACAGTGATATTTCCAGCCTAAAGACTGGTTGAGTGTTTAGGGCAAATGGAAATTTTAAGTCTGCCCAATTTAAAGACAATTTGTTTATTCTGAGTCTGGTTCCCTGTGGTCTTGGCTCGCTGACTATCTCAAATCTCCTGGAGTTTATGTAAACAAGCTGCTCCTTCCCATCTCCTCCCTTCATCCGAATGACAACCGTGGAATCGTATGGCCGGATTCAAGGACTTGCACTGACATAATACCACCTTATCAGAAACGGTCTACATGGGAGAGCAGGTTGTACAAATTCATGGTCAAACCGAGACACATCTCATTGTTACAGATACATTTCCCTGACGTCACCACCTTCACTGGACATGTCTTCAGTGTTGCTACTTGTGCTATTGTTCCTTGATGTGTCGGGTTTCTTGCCGTCTGTCTGTCTGTATAGTTAGAAACTGTGGAGTACTCAGTATTAACAGAACAAACTTAGAATTAGGAGAAACAACTTTACAGAATAGGAACGCTTAGTTAATGTACTTCACTCCAAAGGACCTCTTCTTTCAGGAATACTTTCACAACAAAAATCCAGACAAACCCCCTACTAGTTTATATAAAGTACAGGCTACTTATTCTTAAAAATGGGGAACTAATATGTAGTTTTTTTTACTTATTTCTTCTTTTGCTCTTTCCTTTGGTTTATTATTGGGGCCTGCCTATGTATTGCATGGCAGGATCCTATATTCTACACCCTATAAGGTGTTTCTGTATTATTATTATTATTTATTCTTCTTACGTCACCCGGCAGTAAGTTAGGCTCATTTTCGGTGAGAGTTGGACTCCGCCAAGGCTGCCCATTGTCTCCAATTCTGTACTTTCATGGACAGAATCTCTGACCAGCCGAGGTGTTGAGGGGATCCGTTTTGGTGGCCTTAGGATCGCATCTCTGCTTTTTGCGGATGATGTGGTCCTATTGGCTTCATCAAGTCATGATCTGCAGCTCTCATTGGAGCGGTTCGCAGCCGAGTGTGAAGCGGCAGGGATGGGAATCAGTGCCTCCAAATCCGAGGCCATGGTCTTGAGCCGGAAAAGGGTATAGTGCCTTCTCCAGGTCAGGGGGGTCACCCTGCCCCAAGTGGAGGAGTTTAAGTATCTTGGGATCTTGTTCACGAATGAGGGAAGGCAGGAGCGGGAGATCGATAGGCAGATTGGTGCAGCGTCTGCCGTGAAGCGGGTGCTGTACCGGTCCATCGTGGTGACCGGTACAGAGTACGGCTCTCCCTTAGAGAGAGAAGCTCGGCCATTCAGGAGGGACTCAGAGTAGAGTTGAGGCTCGGGCATCTGGTCAGGATGCCTCCTGGACGCCTCCCTGGTGAGGAGTTCAGGTCCCACCGGGAGGAGGGGAAGACCCAGGACACGCTGGAGGGACGATGTCTCTCTGCTGGCCTGGGAACGGCTTGGGGTTCCTGGAGGAGCTGGAAGAGGCTGGAGAGGGAAGACTGGGCCTCCCTACTGAGGCTGCTGCCCCTGCTACCTGACCCCGGATGAAGCGGAAGAAAATGAATGGATGGATGGACGTCACCCTTAATGCAGCCCTAACCGCTGCATGCACCCCAACAAACGTATCAAAACGTGCAGCTTACTTCCATGAAGTGCGCTATTATTTTTAGTGGCATTCTGAGTTAAAATGATGACATAAATTGTGAAAAACAACAAAATCCCATACAAGTCAATGGAGGCTCTGCTGTGTCTATCTCTCCCACACACACTTGCAACTGCAGTCGTTAATTACCATGGTAACAGAGGCGAAACGGGCCCAGACAGGCAGCGAGAAGGAGAGAAGCCTCTCACAACAGAGCTGCGAGAGGTCTCCCAAAATGCATTGTGGGAAACATGAATATTTCCTGAAACTATTCATCATTTGCTTACATAAATGTATTATTTCTCATAATTTTTCAGTGTGAATTAAAATTCTTAGTATGAAGGTTAAAAATTTTCTAGAAAAAAAACAAAAACAATTATCCACTGTCTTTATTTCTTTTGTGGGCTCTTTGCACCTA
>NW_015116799.1:11978-15953 GCF_001443285.1 Poecilia latipinna | reverse complement strand
AGACGGTCGAGCACGTGGTAGCTGCGCAGTGACGTCAAATGGGCATTAGCCAATGAAACGCGGACCCTGTGGTAAGTCCATTGCCTGGGAGTTGTGGAAGCCCAGATTTCCTTGATGCTTGTTGTTGGATCTGGTGGCCCTCATGTCTTGAGAATATCCCATAGACCAGGGATGGGCAGCTCCAGGCCTGGAGGGTCGGTCTCCTGTAACTTTTAGATGTGTCTCTACTTCAACACACCTGAGTCAAATAATGAGGTCGTTAGCAGGACTCTGGAGAACCTGACTGCACTGAGGAGGAGATTCAGCTGTTGGATTCAAGTGTGTTGGAACAGGGAGAGATCTAAGAGTTGCAGGACACCGGCCCTCCAGGACCTGGATTGCCCACCCCTGCCATAGACTCTCAATGGGCTTTGAGTCTAGTGAGTTGGGTGGCCGGTCAAGCACTGTGATGAGCATCAGACCAGGTGCTTCTGGGGGCATGGGCAGGGCCCAGTCCTGCTGGACAATGAAATCTGCATCTCCACACACATCCTCAGCAGAAAGAATCATAAAGTCCTCTAAAACATCCTGATTTTAGTCGAGCTTAAAAACACCTGCAGCAGACAATGGTCCACAAATTATGACTGACTGTGGATATTTCACACTGGACCTCAAGCAGTTTGGGTTCAGTTCCTCCTCCAAACCCTCAGACTTTGACTACTGAATGAAAGACACCTTACTTTCGGTGTGCTGTGGAGGCGCAGGGGTTAAGCACAACCCACATATGGAGGCCTTAGTCCTCGACGCAGTTGTTGCAGGTTTGATTCCCGGCCTTGGTGACCTTTGCGGCATGTCTTCCCCCTTCTCTCATTACCCACTTTCCTGTCAACAAAATATCAAATAAAGGCCACTAGAGCCAAAAAAATCTTTAAAAAAAAGACACTTTACTTTCTTACTTGGAGCACTGACCCTAACCCAGCCTTTCTTCTCCTTGGCCCAATTGAGTCGCTTCCTACGTTGACTCAGGTTCAGAAGTGGCTTGACCCGAGGAACCCGACAGTTGTAGCCCGTCTCCTGGATGCATCTGATTGTGGTGGTTTTGAAGCTGTGACTCCCACTTCATTACAGTCTTTCTGGATCTCTGCCAGATTTTTGAATCTTTTCGGTTTGATAATCCGTTGGAGTCCACGGTCGTCTCTTTGGCTGGTGCATCCTCTCCTGCTACATTTTGTCTTTCCAATAGACTTTCCATTGATGGGCTTGGACACACCATTCTGTGAACAGCCAGCCTACTTAGTTATGAACTTCAGTGGCTTCCCCATCCTATGGAGGGTATCAAGTCTTCCCTACATTGAACCGAACTGAGACAATTTAATGACCCCTGGTGGTGCTTTGAGTTTAGTAGATGATTGGTGTGTCACAGTCAATTTACAACATTCGTGCCCTGTAAAATTTGGGCTGATTTCTTCAGAATATTCAAATTTTTGAATTCCTGTTTTCGTGGGTTTTATGAGCTGAAGCCCAAATTATGTAACAATAAAAACACAAATCTGAAAGTTTAACTTCTTGAAAGGATTTAGGGGAATTAGACAACTTTTCCATGATATTCTAATTTTGTGGCAAGGGTCTGTAAACGCCTGGATGAGTTTCTCTGATTCTGAGACTTTAGTCCTCTGAAACTGGAAATGTTCTTCTGCTGATAGAAGGCTCACTTTGAAACCGGCTTTATGTGGCTGAGGTCAGAGGTCACCTGATCGCTGGACTGAAACAAGAACTGAAGCTGCTCCTGACTCTAGATCAGAGGTTCCCAAACTGTGGGGCACGCTCCCTGGGGAGGGGGGGGGGCTGCTACGCCATTGCAGGGGGGGCGCGGGAAGCGGTATGGATGAATGGAGAAAAAAAAAGCAACAAGGATGAACGCTGTTCGCACGCTGTGTGCACTGGAGGGGGGGGGCGGTGTTTGAGTGGATGGAAGAGTATAACAGAGTCTTTAAGAATCTAGCCCCCCCACCCCTTCGACACACATCGTATAACAGGAAGTACTTTTTGTTCATAGAAATTAAAAAAAAAAATCAGGGTCCTGTCAATTACAAAATTAATCACATTGTATTTTCAAAGATTGTTTTTAGAAGTAACAATTTAATGTTCCCACTCCCCGACCAAAAAACACACATCCGTATTCGCCCTGAACCCCCTGGATCTGCGTTAAATGGTTCCTTCCTGCTTGGAGCTTCACAGTGACGCTGTTCAGCTGCAGTCAGTAGACGACACGAACGACTGCTACTACGAGACCGGTTCTAGCCATGGATACATGAGGGGGCAGGCGAAAATGTTAAGGGGGCGTCATTATGTATGTACATATTAGGGGTGGATAGACTTCATATAATTTAAGGTGGACTATAAAATGATAAGTCGAGTAGAAGTTGACTCCTCGCAGTGATGCCATAGAAACGTAAGCGAACTTCACATCAACTTACAGGCTGTATTATATCCACAGTAAATATTGATCTTTAAGTCTTTTATGCAGGAATAAACGTATAAGAAACAGAACATCATGCCAGACTTCTTCACCAGCAGTGGATTAAAGTCTGAAAAGTTGCACCAAGTCAGGTGTGACTGTTTTTCCCCCTCGAACACCGGCTACTGATGATATGCTGGACAGCTGCATATAGTCAAATTATCACACTGACCAGAGACACAACGATGCTTTTGGTTTGTGCATCACAACCCAAACTTATTATGAACGGATCCTGTTTAGTTACTGTTAAATTCAGCGCTGCCTCCTGCTGCTGCTCCATCCGATGCGCAGCAGGACGGTCCGCTGACTCAGCAGCGGCTCTTTTTGCAGGATGAACCAACATGCTGACTGCGGCAGAGATCCTCAGGTTGAAGCTTTAACTTCGTTTCCAGATGTTAAATAGTATTTTTATAAGAGCGTAAAGCTGCCAGGTTAGAAGCTTCAACAGCAAAGTGGCGCTGATCAGTTGGATGGAGGAAAAGCCCGACATGCCGCATTGTTGCACATTTCTCCGGTAGTCTTTTTCTTTAAAATAAGTTTTTCGCCACTATTTGCCTTTATGACAACAATCCAACAGAAAAGTTGCAGAGAGAAGGGGCAGGAGAGAGAGACAAGCGAACCAGAGGACGAGAGTCAGATTCCGAACTACGGCGGTCTAAAGTTTAAATGCAGGGCACAGCGCTGCGCTTACTGCGCCACGCAAAGCCCCTATTCCAGTCGCCTTTTCAGAAGTTTGCAGTTTCCCTTTGATTAATTATTAACATTTTTACACAATTCAAACTGCCTCAGGAACTCACCTAGTTCATCTTCTTTCATTTCTTGGAAAAATTAGTTTGGACCAAATGTATGCTTTACACACAGATCCGTTGCCATAACAACCGAGTAACAACAAATCCAACAGCTGACAGAGCAGGCACTGCGTTAAGTATCAGGATTCAGCGCCAAAAACGCAAACATTTCCCACACAAAGAACAGAATATTCAGTCCGTAACAGTTTTTTTTCTGGCTTGATGTTTATTTTGTGATTACTACAAGTAAACACAGCGGGGTTCATTAGCTAACTTAAAAACCTGCTGGACTGATGCTCTGTCACAGAGTTGGTGTGAGGGTCGCTTTATAAACTGAACCGAAACACACCGAACTGCGCAGCACATGTTAAGGTTGTTGAAGTCAAGGGAATATAACTGACCTACTTCCACCTCCCTCGATATTTTTTTAAATTAAAACCTTTTACTGACCTGTGAAACTTTGGGGCTTGTTTTGTAGCTGTAGTGTTAGCAAAACATTGTGCTCCTTAGTGCAAGATTTAGATAACTTGACAGATAAAGTCGCCATCGTTAGCAGGCAGGTTGGCTAGCAGGGGGCGGGATCTCGCTCGCGTGAGGCTCGTTTGAATACTGAATGCTGATTGGCTGTTTACTAGCGGCTGAGGGGTGAATACTGAATGCTGATTGGCTGTTTACTAGCGGCTGAGGGGT
>NW_015116799.1:7060-8766 GCF_001443285.1 Poecilia latipinna | reverse complement strand
TTGTGCTAGTTATCAGTATTGGGCCAAATAAAGCAAGGCAGATGCAAGCCTTTAAAATTGTGACGCTTTTTATGGGTCAAATAGACTCAAAAAATTGTAACAGCAGCTGGTCAGGGGGGCCCAATGTAAGCTTTTGTCAGGGGGCCCAAGATTCCTGGTGGTGCCCCTGCATGTTATACATAAAATATGTGAAACCCATGTGGATCACCTGGTTTTCACATTTGAAACATGTGAAATAGTTGAAAATACAATTACAAAATAGGACCACATTTTTTTACCATGAAAATTTTCACATTTTTCATGTTGTTCACTTTTCAGAATATGGGATGAATATGAGGTCACGTGAATCTCATATCATTCTATGAGACATAGCCGCATACTAAAGAAAACTCGCAGCTGCGAATCAAGACTTCCAGTATATACATCCACAAAATAACTATTTATTTCTTTCTGTTGGAAACTGAACCAGAAGCAACTTTTAACATATTAGCAGGACACCTGTGTAGAAACGGGTTTAATACCATCAGTGCCTTGTGAGCGTCCAGAGGGAGAAACAGAACCTCAGTAAAACCTCAGCGACTGGAGAGACTTAGCATTCGACTGTGAACCCTCCGAGTCCCCTTCATGTCTTTAAGGAGGGTTGGAGCACACACACACACACACACACACACCCCACACACACACACACACCCACACACACACACACACACCCCCACACACACACACACACCCANACCCACACACACCCCCCCCCACACACACACACACACCCCCACACATACACAAACACCCACCGACCCTCGCACACCCTCCCCCACACACACACAAACACCCACGCACACACCCACACACACATACGTTGGCATTGGTGGCTTAGGGGTCTTATATGTGGCAGTAACCACAGGTGAAGGTGCTGCTGCTCAGGTGGAGTTTTCCTGCTCCAGTGCTGAAGGTGATGAGGTCTCTGGTTCTGCTGTGTCCCATTCATTCCCCATCTGAGCTTCACTGGACCACTGGCCTCGAACTAAATGTAAAATTTAATAAACCAAAGCTCATATGATCTTGGATACATTTTATATGCGCGCGTGCGCACGCACACACACACACACACAGCCAAGTCCTACTTTTACAGTAGTGTGTAATTGACCAGAATGACATGGTGTGCTCCGATCTGCTAACTAAAGCAACGTGACGCCGTTTGGTGGCTAAAGGAAACACTTTAACTATGATTAAAACTATGATTCTCTGGGCAGTGAAGAAAAATCAGTGTGTTAAAAACAATACAGGTCAGTTTACGTTTTTGAACTGGAAGACTAAAAGGTTAATATGATAAACGGTGATGTCATCATAATGATGAGCTCACTGTGACGCTCCGAACACAGAGGGAGAAACGGCCGTTTGATTATAACTTTAATTCTGACTGGAAGCAGCTGCTGAGGGAAACTTTATGTAGTGAAGCATCAAATCTGCACTAATTTGATGCTAAGTGGAAACAGTTATTGGTAGGACTCAGGATAACGGCTTCAAACTGTGAAATCGGCCAACATTCAGTCAATGTTTAGCTAGCTTAGCATGACTTTAGTAGTAAGGAAAGGTTCACCGGTAAATCACTATCAATACGCAGTACTTTGCAGATTTATATTGCTGTGTAAACATTTCTGATTCAAATCAAGTAAAAATTTTTTTTCCCTTTGTTTGAAAAAAAA
>NW_015116799.1:0-836 GCF_001443285.1 Poecilia latipinna | reverse complement strand
GCAAATTATTTCCAAACCATCCAGTGATGCCATATCTCAGAACAGACTCGATGGTTGCCCTATAAAAGATCAGCATCATCATTTTAGAAACGCCACACAGTCGAAGTCGTCTAAGAAAACAGAGACGCTGGTGAATCTTTGCGCAGACATTTGTCGTGTGTGTGCCAGCTCCGATCGCCATCCATGAACACACCTAAATATTTAAAAGATGCAACCTGTTGGATGGGGCAGCCATGATGGCTACAGGACTCCGGTCACTGATTGATTTAGGATCCAGAAATAANGGATCGGTAGTTTTCTGTTTATTTGTTATCCTGTTTCCCTGAGTCTCTGTCTCTGCGTTTCCACGTTGATTGTTCCCAGGTGTGTCTCGTTCCCTTGTTTACCTCCCTTGTATTTAAACCCACCTGTTGTCTTTGTCTCTTGTCGGGTCCTCGTCTAACGTCTGTTTCTGTCCCCGTCCCCTGTGCTGCCAGTGATTTTGGATTTTGAGTTGTTCTCCTGGTTCTTCATTAAATCTTTATTTTCATCATGACTACCTGGTTTCACCGGCGTCTCCCTCACCACTCACAACCACACNTAGTGACATTTAATATTCCTGTTTTTCATTAAGGGGGTAGTATTACGTAAAATCAACTTTTTTGAGCTTTACATCTTGTTACAATGTCATTCCCTAATCAGAAACATGCGTTGAGTGTTGCTCTGATTCTTTCATGCATGTTTGATAAATCCTTTAATCTCCCATGGCAACCATTCAGTTGTGCAAAATGCCTGGGTGGACCCAGCACCACCTTCCAGGAAAAGCTCCTCTTTGGAGCTGCAGTTTCCAAGTCGTC
>NW_015116798.1:6569-29041 GCF_001443285.1 Poecilia latipinna | reverse complement strand
CAAATTCAAAAACCCCTCAATTCTCATTTTTTCAGTGTTGTTAGGTCTGAACATCATCGCCTTTACAATGTTTGATTTTTTTCGACCCATTTAAAATAGTTATAAATTGACATTACAAGCTGATTTGATTTGTACTTTACTCAATCAAACATCTCTTCTGATTCAAAGCTCTTGAACTTTGAAAAACTCTTTTGCAGCAGAGTCCAAACAGAGCATGTGCAGCCAAGCGAACTGTGAAACTGGAGCTAGGGCCAATTTGCATTTTAGTAGATCAGCCCAAGTTTAATAATATAAAGTGTAGAGTTGTTCTAAGCCCCCAAAAGGCTTGCATGTTTATTTCAATTAAGAAAAAAGATCTAAATAATTAATCTTAATGAACAGGATTTACATGGAAGCATCCGTGTAAAGAAAAGTTACACGGATGCTTCATAGCACAAACTCCTGCAGGGTTTTCATGGTTTAATCCAACTTTGAGAACAAGGCTGCATTGATCTCAAGTGTTTGGCAGTGTAATGCAGACTTCCTCTTGAGAATGAGTGCTGTGTATGTTTTCATGGTTCTGTTGTCTGAGATAAGCCTCCCCCACAGAATGGCGCCGACAGAGTTGAAGGCTCTGATTTCTCTGATACTCTTTTGTTGATGGCAACATAGGATGCGTTTCGAAACAAGCAAACAAACAAACAAAAAAAAATCCATATAAACAAAATCTGGTGGTACCTGGTGCTGTAAATCAAAAATGCAGCAGAGGCTGGTCTGATTGTCCTTACAGCCACTGGTGGCATTCGGTGAATGTCACTAGCAGAAAGTTCTGCACAGAGTTCAGCTTATGAATCCAAGACTATTGATGCGGCCAGAGTCTGGCAATCACTAATGATGTAACAGATCTTCTTAATGGGTGGGGTTAATGTGCAGACCAGATTTCGTAACAGTCCATCCGACTCTTAATGAGACTCTTCCCAGTGTTGACCTCATCCTGCAGTAAATGTCATCAAATTACCAGAATTAGAAACCACTGGAGGCTTGAGGAATCTGGAACAGTTTTCTGGTTAATCATATTGTCTGGATTCCTCATGACTGCCAGCAACATATTCAGAAATATTCAAAAGATTTAGAGGCTGAAATTGTGTTTCTTCTACTCAATGGGAAAAAAAAATCAAGGGGAAAAACAAAGCACATTATGTGATTTACAAGCATGTTGAACCATCTTTTCAGTATCAGTTCTGTCAAGTGATTTCTTTATGACTTCAATCACTGCACAATCATTTTTCTCTCTCTTGTCTTACAATAGCACTCAACTTCATTCAGGTTTGCAGACATTTGTTTTTACACCCCACCCCAACATTTTAGTCAGGTTGACATCTGGAAATTTTTCATCCATTCTGTTGCATATTTGTTGTTTTTTTTGGGGGGGGATATCGCACTATTGATTACCTATTTCTCTGTTTCAATGCCTCAGACCTGATATTAGAAGGCTCTTGTATTATTAATACGACAGAGCAGCATTTCTCAATGCTGGTCCCCAGAGCCCACTGACGTCCATGTTTGAGGTGCTTCAATCCTGTCTCATACCTGAATTACATGAGTGGGCAATCAACTTAATTTTTGCAGCGCTTACTGATGAGGCAGTGAAATCAGTTCAATCAGGTGAGCTGAGCAGAAGCACATCTACAACATGAATGACTGGCGAAATTTAAGAAGAAACGGCTTTAAGAGTTACGCAAGAGAAATGATACAGTGAACCTTTCGTTTCCTGCTAGCTCTAAAATTCAAAGCCAAGTGAGGCGCCCAGGGACAGGAGCTGTGCGGTCACCACTGTTACCTCGGAGCAACGACAGAAGTTATTTGAGGAACCCGTACATCCAAGTGGCCAACAGTTCAGAAAGTTTTGCTTCCCCTCCTCTTCTGACACCACATATGGGATGAGTCGGTCTGGACTTTGCCTCAGGAGAGAAAGAAGCAGCTCACAGCTGATCCTCACAGCCTTGCTGCCTTCACAGGCAGCTACTAATAAATATAACCTATTCTGGGCACTTTTTGAGCATTTCAATGTTGATAAGTGATAAAAAGTGCCAAGAATATTTCTTAGAGCAGCCATCTGCTCCAATTATCTGGACATGAAAACACACAGCTATGTGCGGACTTCCTTTGTTGCTGCAAAGTCATCTTAAAAATACTCACGTGTAACAATCACTCAGTCAGCATTCATGTACATTTACTGATGTTCCATGACACACACAAAGGAAAGAGACTGCTTGAAAGACAGCGGCGGGAATTACTAACTCTTTCAAAGATCACAGCTTCAAACAGGCTGTATCATCTAAACTGCCCTTTATTGAACCCACAATGAATTGGCTCAGGAACCAGAAAATTTAGAAAATCAGGGGTGGACAATTAGGTGGACATAAATATCAAGTTTAGTACCAATACTGGGCAGAGTATAAAAAATGGAAATGACAATTCCACCAAATCAACCACTAACTTATAAATCACTGGATGGCTTTGCACCAAAATACATTATAGGTCTGTTGTTGTTTTTATCAACCTTCCAGACCACTCAGGTCTTCCAGCTCAAGACTTTGCATCCCCAGAACCAGAACCAAACATGGAGAATCAGCATTCAGGTTTTGTGCTGCACTAATCTGGAACAAACTTCCAGAAAAAGAGTTTATTAAAATCAAGGCTGAAAAACCCACAGCTGCCTTTGACTATTCATGTTTATTTACTGAAACATCAATTTTAGTATGTTGTCCAACTTTTCTTTTGTTTCCTTTCCTTGTTTATGCTCCTGATACGTACACTTATGTTTTCATCATTTAAAGCACTGAATTGTCTAGTTGTTGAAATGAATGCGTCTTGCCTGGAATCAGGTTTGCAGCACTTAATCTCAAGCAGGTGTCACATGAATGCCAAGAACAATATGAATGAGATTTGGACTTCAATGCATCAGAAATACATCAAGTTCTTACACTTCTATAGCTGCAGCAACTGACAGCAATGCAAAGAAAAAAAAAAACATGTCAAAATTTGGGTTAAAGTTTAAACTGTATTTAATAATTCAATCAAGTTTTAAGGTTTTAGCCAAACGTCGTGTTTGGCACATTATGTTCTTTACACAAACAAAAATATCTAAACCATTAAAAATCTGTTTAAGCACTTTGGTGTTTTCATGCATTTTAAAAACACAAACTTCTGTTACATTGTAACAAAACATGACCTGCTGTAACCAGGTTACAGATCAGCTTTACAGTACAGTAACCAAAACAAAATATTCAAATATTAAGATATTGTACTGAAAATATAAGATGGAATATAAAAACAGATGATTTATTTGCCACCTTAATAATCAGAATGGACTAATGAACAATCACAATAAATTTGAATTTATCACAGAAACTTGATTGTGTTGATTTGATGGAGAAGATGGCAGCTACATGTGCTGCAGCGTCTTAAGAGGGTTTGCTAAGATTTTCTCTCTGATTCCCTGTGATCTGCTCCAACAGCCTCAGATACACAGCTGAAACCTTGATCTCTAAACAAAGAAAAGAAGTATTAGTAATAGTAATAGAAAACCCCTTTATACTGCTTCAGCTACTGAAAAGGTAACTAACAACAACCAAATAATAGACAGGCGTCAATAAATGTTTCACATACATAAAAGCATGCAAGAAGATTGTGTAATCCAGTGGTTCCCAAACTTTTTCTGGGCCCCCCCTATGGATTACAAATAGCAGTCTAGTTGAACGACGTGTGTGTGTGTGTGTGTGTGTCGGGGGGGCGGGGGGGAAGAAGAGGATACTTAGAAACTCCCTGTCTCTAACTACAGCCTACAGGCTACTTGTTAAGCTTGTGTTTCCCTATAAAGTGTTCTGAATTACGTGAATGGTGCTATGCAAAGTAACTTGCATTGCCTTGATATATAGAGGTGGAAGATTTGTTTTGAAATACTATTATATTTTTATTCATGCCTTGGAGTTGCACTGTTTGATCAGCCCACCTCATGCAGCCCCAATATGCATCCTTTCAAACTCCACCAAATATCTCCTTGCAAATCAAATCATTCACACACTCATCGCTTGTGTGCAGCTATACTGTCAGTCTCATCGTCATTTGATGTATGATGAATTTTTCTCAGTCATTTAAGCTAAAACCACATCATCCTAAATGACTGATGTCAAAAACTTGCTTGGTATTGTTAATTTTGGTACATGTTCATACTCACTTAAGAAGTTGCTCCAGTTCTCGCTTTATCTTCGTCACCACGGGGGGACCCTGATAGGTCAAGGCAGTATAGAGCTGAACCAGTGAGGCGCCAGCCCGGATCTTTTCCATCGCATCCTGCCCGCTGGCCACGCCCCCAATTCCAATGATCGGCACTTTACCTAAAACCAAACAGAGCTTCCCTTCATGTATGCTCTCTTTACTCTAAGAGGGACATTAAATGGAGAAAACGATGCAGACAGCAACCTTTGGTTAGATTATACATTTCTCTGACAGTCTTAGTGGAGAGGTCTTTGAGGGGCTGGCCACTCAGCCCACCAGCCTCAGACCTTTGTGGGTCTTTAAGCGTTTCTGGCCTGGACACCGTGGTGTTAGACACCATCAAACCGTCTACTCCCAACTGCGAACACAGAGAAAAGATGACAGGACGTAAGCGGTGTGTGTTCCTGCATCGCTGCAGAAATAAGCGGTAAAAGGACAAGGACGATATTTACCCATAAACTTCATCACATCATTAAATTAAAAGTTCAAAGCTGGTTTTTAGTTAAAGACGCAATATTTTAAAAGTTTAACAAACTTTCAATAAAACCTTTCAAAGATCTTTTCAGTTTCTCATGACCGTGAAACTTCGTAATATGTTTATTTAATCAAGAGTTGCTCTAAATTAGTTTAAATATGGTCTGAATATTTAAAAACATGTTCTATTTGACTTTTATGAATTCAAATAAATTAACGTTTAAACATTTTATTCAGTGTGTTTATTTGATTGTATGATCATCTTTATTTGCGTTAAATAAGTACTAAATAGATGCTGAATGGAACCAATAAACATTTTTTTTTACTATTTATTTATTACTATTAAGAACCTAATTTCTTCAGAAAAAAACTAATTAATTTGAAATGAGCACAAAACAAGCAGCAGACGTTTCATCAGCAGTACAAGTGGCTGCAGCTTTGCAAAGGGTGCGGGCAGTTTGCATGGAAACATGACACTTTAAAGACATCTCAGAAGGAAATGACCTGCTACACTCCACTGTCTTTATTACTACGAGACAACAGAAATGAAAAATAATCTGGAACAAACAACAGATTTTATGTAGCTGAATAATTTATCACATTAAACCCTATGAATACAAATTGTTTCATTTAATGATAAAAGAAATGCAAACTCCACACAGACCAACACCGAATAATGTCCAAACCTCAGTAACAACATCAGCAATGTCCTGTTTGTCCTGGGCCGAGAGGTCGGGAGCAATCTTAACCAGGACTGGAGGTCTGCGTACTTCCTGCAGAGCATCGCGCTCCTTTATGACCTGAGCAGACAGGATGAGGCGAGAAGGCAGAAGGAGCTTAAAGAACATCTCTGAAAGAAACCCTGAAAATATAAATAACCTTTTAAAAAAATCACGTATTTTAACTAGTTTCTAAACAAAAATGCTGAATTTGTTCACCGTCAGAAATAATAATGAAAAAAAAAAAAAACTAATTGAGCAGAGAAACTTATTTGTTGGAATTTCATCCCAACAGCTGTGAATAATTGGTTGATGGAAAATGCTCTAGGGCTTTCAAAGACTCTTTTAAGCAGCATAAATAGAAATACCAACAAGTTTGCATTGAGGTCATTGGCCAAAGGGCTTTTGTCACCCATGTTACTGCAGAGCAGCATTCATTAACTTTGCCCTTGAGATTCTTTTAGCTGTAAGGAAAACAATGTTTGCACCTCTTTACTACAGCACACACACACAGAGTGCGCTCTATATGAATAATGCTGAATCAATTCTGCGTCACCATCAAGCATTCGAAATAAATGAAAAAGACAGATTACAATTAAGATTACGTCAAAGCGTGGAACTGCAACAGGCTGCAGAAGATGTCAAGGTAACATGATGTAATGGCTGCGCTTGCAAATCTATACATCTGATGTTATTGAAATTGTCCTTAAACATGTTTCTGAGCAGATCAATATCCAGTCCGACTTCTACAAAAGTTAAGATCTTTATGGAGTGACGTTTTTATTCATGGTGTTTAAGAGATGAGCAATTACATCTAAATTATAAAATAGTTTTTGTACAAACACCCACTGTTAGAAAGTAGTTTTAACAAAAAGTCATAACCATTCATACCTGCATGGGACCTTTTGACCTTGTTTTGGTCACAAGGTGAGAGTGGTGTGTGCAGCACTTTAGAAATTATTTTCTAAGTTTGTCAGTGAATAAAATACTATAAAATATAAAATAACGAGGCAGTTCAGGCATAAAACTGTGATTTTATTAATCATCAAGAGCAACAGCTTTCAAGTAGAACTCCATGACATCAGGAAAACAAGCAATAATAGTAATACCAGTGTTTATTATTGCAATAATAATATCACAAGCAAAAATTCATAATTAATTTCAACCTAATAATCCCTGGAGTTTTCTTTCCTGGTCATAAAAATCAAACATCCGGCGAGTCCTACCGTGCGTAAAAGCTGCCGGAGCTCAGTCTTCCCCTGCAGATCTCGCAGGCCTGGCGTATTGGGGCTGCTGACGTTGACCACCAGGTAGTCAGCGAGCGGACCCAGAGCTCTCACCCCCTCCGTGTAATCTGCTGATGCATCCTGGGAAAGCTTGTTCTTCCCCAGGTTGATGCCCAGGGGAAGGCCAGCTGTAAACAAAAGAAGCACGAGCAGACACACAAACAGCAAGGTTCAGGTAAACACACACACACAGCTTGGATCATTGCAGAGGCAGAGAGAGCTGATGCGCTAAATGAGCTGCGAGCAACAAAACGTGAGACAAGGTGAGGTCAGGAACATTTAAATGCAGCAAAAATTAGAAAGAACAGTTGAATTTCCTCTTAACCTCTTCCGACACAATCTAGTGATTAAAATCCCAACATCTTGTGTCAGTAAAACATTAATTTGCTTTGCTGCATTTGTGTTTCTTTAAGTATAATTGAAATACTTACAGCATAACCTACGGACCATGAGACGTACTCACTGTTACTGCGCTTTTGCTGCGTTTCTCCTCTGGCCTTCAACCTTGTGTGGACCTCTGCCAAACCACAGCTGTTGAATCCGTACCTTGACAAAAGAAATGCACAAGACATTCACAACACCAATGACCTAAAGTCTAGTTTATTATTTTACTACCTTAGATCTATTCAGGTTAAAATGACTAGTCACATTAATCATGATGAATCGATTACTAAAATAATTGCCCACATATTTAGTAATCAATTAACTGTTAACTGGAGCATATAGAGTCAACAGAGATAATTTGCTGAAAAAAATAAAATTAAGTCGAAACTCTACAAAAAATAGAAAAAATTTTGTTTTAAACACATTTGTCTTTGTCTGTAAACATGTTTAACCATAATTCCTCAAATGAAAGTTTTAGCTTCACCTGGTTCAAATTCTGTAAAAATAAATAAATAAATAAAAAATTAAATCTCCTATAAAGCATCTTTTGCTATCCAATTACTAATTGGTTAATCCAAAGAATAGCCAACAGATTAGCTCTACACTGTATTGACGTTAAGTCAAGAAAAAAAGCTTTTCAGACGTTAGAAGTATTTTTTTTAGCTCCAGATGCATCCTTTGCTACAAATGGTCAAGTGTGCACTAAAGGAATGCGATGTTACTGCATATTTTCTTATTTAAAAAATAAACTGATTTCTTTATTTGCATTTTTAATGCATTTCTAAGATTGCGTAAAAAGGCTTAAGTGGCTAAATGAAAGATTTGCAGAATGTGCCACTTTTTTTAATAGTTACCTGCAGCCCAATATCTATATGTGAATCACTGATATGGATCCGGTCCTTAAGCTGTACACAAGAAGTGGACCACTATATCTCCTCTTATATCTCCTGTTATTTAAGTTTTATGAACTGAAATTTTAAAAGCAAACTACACAAAATCACATTTTGTACAGAATTTAATAAGCTAAAAATGTTTGATGAATAACCAAGCTCATTTTTCTGTATTTGTGCCCAGCACAGATTCAACTGACTTTATTCAATAATGGTCATTACATGAACACATGTGAAATCTGTAAAACACAGCTCAAATCAGAGTCTACTTAGTTAAATCTATACTGTCCTGTATAGATCTAAGTAAGGGGATAAAATGCACAAAGAGAATGCAGTTTAATGCCTTTCCAAACATACCTGTTAATAACCGCCTGATCTTCAGGGAGTCGAAACACGCGGGGTTTAGGATTTCCCTCCTGAGATTTTGGTGTGATCGTGCCCACTTCAACGAAACCAAACCCCAGTTTGTACAAGCCGTCCACAGCCTCGCCATGCTTGTCGAATCCTGCCGCAATCCCAACAGGGTTTTTGAACTTCAGTCCAAACACATTCACTTCCTGTAGACACACAGCAACAAACAGAACAGCGTTCGATTAATCTCTACGGGAAGAGTCCGGTTCAGAGAGGAGACATTGAAGTTACTTGCTTACCAGTGATGTCGGGTCCTGGTAGCGGTTCAGAGGAACCAGACCCAGTCCTATCATCTTCACTGACAGTACATGTGCTGTTTCTGGGCCCACAAGCCTCTGCAGCAAAGGCATCAGCTGGTTGGCATAGAAGCGCTCATCTCCAACAACAGTGAGGTACGAAGCAAACAAAAGACTGCCCGAGCTGATGACCTTCACCGCCTCTTTGAGCTGCTTCTGTTGATGAAACCATGAAAAAAAAAAAAAGATTAAAATAGTTGTGTTTAAACTGTTTGTAATTAGGTTACAAAAATTACCTTATTTGTGGTGATTTGTTTTCTGCATTGAGCTAAGAAAGGAATACCGACTGATGTACAAGTGACTAAATAACAAACACAAGTGAAGCCGATGCCACTCAGATGTCAATCTCTAAGGTTGTTATCTGTTATTGAATAAATACGCCAGAGAATATGGAAACACAATAATCCACTTGTTCTTGCTTGATGAGCATGTTTAGTGTCAACTTTAAACAGCTCCAAAGTGATGTAAACATTTTGTATTCTCAAATATCAGAAAAATATGTATATATCATCCTAACCATTTTTAGGAGGTTTTATTATTGTGTAATGCATTCAAGAATTTGCCACACCTGATTATCCTGAATTAAAAATAAGGCTATTTTAAGTCATTTCAGTTGAAGTAAATTATATATCATTTAATAGTTTCCCTTAATCAATATGTACAAAATATGTACTGAACCATGACTTCAAAAAGCAAAGTTGGGATTTTAGTAAACATTTAAGCTCCATACACACATTAGTTGAATTGACTTGTTATTGGTTGCCTGTTCGGTTCAGACACAACATTGGGTCACATGTGAGAGTTAAATGATGACGACACAAAAATAAGAGATTTTTTTAAAATTCAGAAGATGGTCATGTATTGAGATAGAGATGCATCAATCACGCTTGAACTTTGCTTGTACTGATTTACGGTTTTCTTTGAGGCCTGATTTCCTTTTTCAGACTTATTGTACGAACTCAAACTGAAGAGGAAAATGTGTTGTACGTTTTTTTTTTTTTTTCACGTTCATGCATCAACCATGACCTGATTTATTTATTTATTTATTAAAAATGTCATTTGGTCAGATTATGGGCAGAAAAATTTTGTAGCTCTTAGTTTTTATGCATTTAATGGATTGGGGAGGGGAGGAATTTTGATGTTTCAGTGTTTGACTCACTGATCAACAGTCAGAGATGAGCTGAGGAATGTCTGTTGATTGATTGGCGCATCTCTAATCACTTGTTTTAAAGTCCAAAGGATACTGTAGAAGAGCCAACAGAAAGCCTGGAGAAATACTCATTAAGACTTCTTACAATGTTATATATATATATATATATATATATATATATATATATATATATATATATATATATATATATATATATATATTTCAAGCTGAAGGCATAATTTAGATTTAGCAAATAAAAAACACTCAAATGAGTCTTTTCTGTTGGACTACTGCCTCTTTAAAAAAAACACACTGGTTATATTGTCAAGTTTTGCTTGTACTTTTGCTTTAATGTGCCTCATGATAAATAATAAATAGGAAACTATTCAAAAACGTCTTGATAAGTGGAAGAAAAACCTTCAGCAATTATTTTAGGACTGGTAAAAGTGCTGGTTTCCATGAAGAGTACTGGAAGAAAAAGCGCAAAAGAAATGTGAGAAATAAAAGGAGTGTGTTGACATATCTTGTTTTTCTCTCAGTCATGGCGAATAGCGTCTCTTACCTTTAATTTTCACCAGGCTGAACAAAATTATAGCTATATAAAAGCAGCAAAATAAACTTGGGTAACTTGTGCTCTTGTTAATAGTCAGCGACAGAAATTAATGGCTGTGTTTATTGTTTAGCTCCTGCTGTAGAGCTAAGAAACATAGCGGGGACACGGAACGGCATGTAGTTCAGGAACATCTAATTCAATGAAAAATCACGTTTTGCTACATTGTGCAAATTTACCTTCAATCGTCCCGCCATGGAGGAAGCTGCGTTACAGCATTAAAGGACACCGTGTTGTTATTTCCTATATGTTACACAAACTCTCACGCTTCCTCCACATCTTCTCGCGATACTTACGTCACAAGGCCAAAATTTTGATACAACCAAGAAAGGGAGCAGATTTACATAAAGTACACAGACTGTTTATTATTATTATTATTATTATTATTATTCGTAAGCGTTATAAATGCCATACACACCGTACTGACAAACAACATATGTTGGCTAAAATTATAAATTATGTTCAGAACATTTTATTGGTCTACTTAAGGAGCGAAAACTTGACTCAACTTGAGTGACATCAAGCAACTCCTTCACTTTGCATCTTGTTTGAGTGGCTGCACTGATTTTCCTAAAGTACTAAGGACATATGCAGAGTGCTTTTTTTTCCTGGAGGAAGTTTTCTCATTTTCATATGAAAGACTGAAGGCACCAAGCTCAGTAGAAGGTCCAGCCACAGGGCCAGCAGCACAATAGACATGTTACTCCAAACTTTTATCTTGCTGTGGATCTCCTATGGACACCTGTCTTTAACCGAAAAGTGTGAGACCTGCCCAGACGGCGACCTGACAGCATCATGCGAGTTTGTTTGGCAAGATGTCTGCTTGGAGTTTGTGGAGGAGTCAAAAACTTGGTACGAAGCAAGGAGCAGCTGTAAGGAGAGAGGAGGGAAGCTGCTGAATGTGCTGAATAGCCCAATCCAAATGTTCCTGAGCAACACTACCAGAGAGAAAAACACCAGCAGCTTCACCTGGTGGGTGGAAAAAGGGTTCCAAGCACATCACAGGGATCCATCCCCAAGTGAGTCAAATTATTTCACTTCTCTGTAACTTATTACAATTGCAAACAAATGTTGCTTTACATCTTTTGTTTAGTCTAGCCTTCACAAAAAAAGTTATGAAAAATAACCTCTTCAAATTGGTTTGCACATGATCAGTTAGTTTTGTCAAGAAAAAAATGGTGTGAACTACATCTATGGTCAAAATAAGTAATTTTGTCCTTACCAGGTTGTAAAAGTACATACACCTAATCTAACCTCAAGTGTTTAGTGGCTCCACAAGCTCTACATGGTCATTATTAATTTAACACAAATGAAGACAAAGATGTAAAATTTATTATATAAAATAAATTAAACCTAACCTAAGAGATTATAGACACAGTAAAGTGGCTGTCTTCTCTTTTGGGAGGTGCATCTGAAGATTTCATTTGAATTCTTATCATCAAGGCTGCAACAACATCTTCATTTAAATAGTTTTGAATACTTTTCCCCTGTTAAAGATAAAGGTCCTTAAAAGAAATAATTGAAAAAGCACCCAACTTCTTTATAAACTGAACAAAACACAGGGCATATTATTCTGAAGTTGCTGAAAAACAATCTGAGTAAAGAGAAGCTGATGAAGCAACATAGTAGAAATGACTTTATATTTCATCTAAGCTACACATAAATCTGTTTGAAAAGCAAAATAATGAAAGACGTCCAGATTAGAATTGCATGCATACATAATTGTATTTGAGCAATCTACGGAGTTGATCAACCAAACCTGGTTTGGTTTGGTTGATCAACCAAACCTGGTTGATCAACTCTATCTTTTTATTCTGGTTGATTTTAAAACAACACAAGAGCATAAAGAGTACACTTTTCCTCATCTATTACATGATCATGAATAGTTGCCTAGAAGAAACAGCAATAACAAAGATGCCAACACATGTTCGGAAGAACTGCTTTTCTTAAAATAACACACCTAGCTCTTTAAGATTGTCATGTAAAACTACTTATAAGCAGTTTCAGATCATGATCTTGAATTTTATTACAAATTATAGTCATAAAACCTGGAACTCAAAAACATTGGAGGTGTTTTATGATGTTCTTTTTTTTTTTTACCCAGTAGGAATGTCTGACAAATGAGTAACTGAACACTTACCCTTTCAGTATTAATTTCCATACCCCATTAAGGATGCTGGACTTTTAATTAATTTAGGGTTTTATTAATTTGCAGTCTTATTCAGTTTTGACCATGAGTCAAACTGAATAACCAGCTTGGAGATGTCTTGCAATTTCTTCAACAACCAATTGGTTTGTTTATATTTGCTACTGCAAGAAAATGTAAATTTGTGATTTCAAAATAAGTTTGAAAAAGTTGCTCAAACTTACTTTGGCTTGACCAGGAGTCTTTTTCATTCATATTTTATACGAGCACAAACATAAATCAGACCCACAGTCAATAAAAACAAAGTGAAATATTCAACTAAATTAAATAAAGAAATTGTTTGTGGTTATTTTCTTATCCTATTTCTTCAGATAGATTAGGCAGAGAATTAACTTGTTGCACAATGATGACATACATATGGTTGTGAAATTATTTGTTTGCTGTCAAAATATTAATATAGTGTTAGTAAATTTTGAGGTTGGAAGGCCTCTTTGCCATGCCATTGCCTCTATAGTTCCCTCACATTCAAGTTGGGACTCCGGCTGGAGCGCTCCAAAACATACAAATTACTTCCAGTCAGACAAAATATGTTGGTCAGATTAAACAATTACTTTAAATCCAAATCTGCCAGGAGCATATTGTTAAACTGAACTGTTTTATTTTTTAAACAGGTAGTTCAGAGTACTCTTAGACCAAGCTGGTAATCTTTTGCTTGTCCTCTACCTCTGGTGGAAGATCTACACATGGGGAAAACTCCGACCCTCTTTTAATGAGCTTAATGAGTTAATGAGAGTTAGATTTAATAATTTGCCTCTTCCTTCTCCTTTCTGACATAGTAAGATTAAATTGTTTTATGCTAACATATGTTGTTTAAATGTTCCAAATAATTATCTCATTCATTTATTCAAATTGTATTTTGTGAAAAGCATAGAGTAAAAGGTTTTGTTCTTCGGGCCCGTCCAGAAATTTATGACTATTGTTTGTTCTGTCAGATCTTAAGAGGTTAAAAACAGAAAAAGGGGAAGTTTTAAAGGAACTCTGCACATACATGAAGCTGAATCCTCCTCGGCTCCTAACGTCTGACTGCAGCAAGAGACGAGGATTTCTCTGCACACATAGTATGTGGAGGCAACCCGTCAAATCTTTTCTTTATATCTGCTTTTTATCTCTTTCCTTTCATGTCTAAAAAAGAAGTAAAATGTAATTATCAAAATTTTTTTATTTGCTTCGGTGCTGTACTTAACATCCCAATATGTGTAAATTCTTTATTTAAAGCTTCAACATCTCCATCAGATTTACAGGTAAGATATAAATCTCACTCTAAATGTAAAAATCGATGGGGACCAGTTTTAATGTCCTTTTCTTTTGTTGGTATTTTCTCTTTAGAATGCAAAAACCTCCAGTGATGCCGCTAGGCCTCGTAAGTTAATCACTTAAATTGCATCTTACGGAAATAGTGGTAGGCTGCGTATTTGTGTGTTGTTTATACATCTGGCTAATAAATAAATAAATAAATAAATAAATAAATAAATAAAGGTATTTTTATTTCAGGGACCAAAAGGGATCTCAGTAATTTGGATCAAATGATACAAAATGTCAACGACATTACTAATCTACTAACGGTGAGGCAAGCCACAAATGTGACATTAAATGAATAAAGTAATTGAGTTCTTGAGTTAAAAGTACAAATATTTCCATATTACATGAAAAAATATGCTATGTTTCTGAGGTAGAAGGCAGAAGAATCTCTGACATACATGGAAACAATGGCAGGAGAACCTTCTATTGAAAACAGGGTAAGATCTTTTCTTTCATCATAATCAATATCCTGTTGTCTTATGTTGTGTTAAGCTTTGTCCATTTCCCCTTTTCACAGAACAAATTTATTGAATATTTGTTGAAAGGCACAAAAATTCTGAACGTTAAGTTTGCTAGAAATAATCCTGCTACCATCGACTCCATCATCAAGTGTAGCAATGCCATGTTGCGTCTGGCTGTACAAGAATGTGATTTTGATTACAACCAAAATAAAGTAAGTTACTGTCACCATTAAACACATGGACACTGTGTTACCCTTTTTCTCGGCTTTTAAAGTCAGATGGTATTGCTTTCTCCTTTCACCAGCAATTTTTTGACAATGTATTGGAGCTCATTAAAACAGCTTCTCTGTTGCTTGTGTATGATACACCAAGAGTCACCAGGACCCCGTTAGGAAGTATCATAACAAGCACGTAAGTTTCTTCTCCACTTTCTTACTTTTGTCTTATATAATTGGACTAAATTTGATTTCCCTTCAATCAGGTACAAACCTGAGGAGCTCGGCAATGCAGTGCTGGGTTCACAGGAAGACGGCGGGTTCGTCAAGCTCCCTTCATTCTCAGCAATGCAATCAACCATTGGGAAGTACGAAAATGTCATTGCACAGGTCTGTGTGAGTTACTGTCACAAATTGGGTTTTTAAAAATATTTAAAAAAAATATTTATAACCGAGATTGTCTCTCATTTTTAGATGGCTACATTCTCAATCAACCCCTACCCCTCTGCAAACATATCAGGAAATATTTGCAACTTTATGCTCAGTGATGGAAAATCTGAGATTAAGCTGGAAAATCTCTCAGAGATGGTTGAGGTACAACCAATGTGGAAAAAAAAGTTTGTCATTAAAGAACAATGTTTATGTTTTGACCTCAAGAACTAAGCGCATTACAGAGTCACAATTATTTACGTGAAGAATGATAGAAGTATTTCAAATGTTATCTCCCCAAAGCTACACTTTTTCAAATGGTTTGGCCAGTATCACTGCCTGCCAGCAAACTCAGAGGTTTAAAGCTTTACAACGTGTTTACAGAAAATCCTCTGAGGTTTTTGAGATTAGAGATACTTTAAAATAATAGGAATCTGATTTGGGGAAAGAATACATTAGATTTTTAAACAAAGTAAAGATACTGAGAGAGTTATCTGCAGCAGCCAAACTATTGACAATAGCTCCCTCAACAGAATCCACCATAAAATAAAACTTAAACTATTTCTTTAAATTTTCAGAGATTCCCTTCATATCTACAAAAACACAGTACTTCTGAAACATGAAACTATTCTTGTCAAATCATTTTGTATTTGAAGCCTTTTGTTAAACACATAAGACACTTCATCCTAATGGTTCTTATCATGAAAACATGTTTTCTGCCTCAGATCTTTTTGGACCGCCTCAATAATTCAGCTCTGACCAGCTCCACTGTCGTGTTGACTAAGGACACAAAGTCGGTGTCTCAGATCAATGTCTCTGACACCGAGATGACCATATTATTTAACGTCGAACCAAGCATCAACGTGACCCTGGCTGTTTTCTTGTCTTATGAATCACCTCCCAACTCCACATATTTCCACAACTCAACCATTTTGAGCCACTCAGGTAACCATCACTAGCACCTATACTAGGCTTTGCTCTTTGTGATTGAGATTTGATGACAGACTGATATGTTTTGGCTTCAGAGGACTATCGCTGGTTGATTACCCCTGAGATGCTACGGAAGACATCAGGGGCTTGGTATGTGGAAGTCAGGCTTGTGAATTTCACGCTGGAAACAGAAGTGACGCTGAACATCAACACATACCTTACCAGGTGCCTTTACTGGCACATTGAGAATGAGGAGTGGAGCGACAAAGGCTGCAGGGTACCCACATTGTTTTGGACTTTCATGTGCACTTATATTTTTGGGTTAGCAGTGGATACACCGCCTACTAAACAGGGGTGCGTATTTTTCTGTCATGCAGGTGGGAGAGAAAAGCACTCCGGAGCTGACACACTGTCTGTGTAACCACCTGACTCTCTTTGGGAGCTCCTTCTTTGTGATGCCAAACTATGTTGATGTGTCTCGAACAGCGGAGCTGTTTGCCACAGTGAATGAGAATTACGTGGTTTTGGCCCTGCTGTGTGCTTTCTATGGTCTTTACCTGGTCACACTGCTGTGGGCTTGCTACGCTGACCGCAGAGCGAGCTCTAAGGTCAGACATCTAACATTTGTGCTTCTCCTTTTTCACCATGAATGTTATTAGTTGAATAATTTCTGTTCTTTCTACAAATCTAATTGTATTCACTGTAATGTATTCTATATCTGTCAGAGGAAGATAACTCTGTTGGAGGACAATCACCCAGGAACTCATTACAACTATCTGATCGGGATCCAGACGGGACATCGCAGAGGCGCCGGCACTTCTGCTAACGTAAGACATTTCAGTTTACAGAATTAGAATTTAATTTTATTATTAACACAAGTACAGACTTCCCTTCTTCACTTAACATATTTTATTTTCTGGCCAAGCAGGACACTACTTATTTACTTGTAAATATTTATTTGCTTTATTGTCACCCTCTCCATAATTACTCTACCCTATTACCAAGCACAGAGTTAGCTTTTATCACCAGCTTATCCAGTTGCTTGATGTCCTTGTGCTTCAGACTGCCTTTCCAACACACTGCAGCATAAATTAGAGCACTAGATAACACACTTGGACAGAATATGCACAGCCTTTCCTTGCATGCATGAAAAGATCTATTATGCGGAACACTGATATGTCATTCCAGTGCTATTCCATCAGTCCTCGTTGCTGTCCTGCAGGTCACAGTGAAGCTGATTGGCACAGAAGCAGAGAGTACCATACACACCCTGACCGATCCAGAAAAACCGGTGTTTGAGAGAGGATCTTTTGACATGTTCCTTTTGTCCACACCCTACCCACTGGGAGAACTGAAAAACCTTCGCCTGCAGCATGACAACTCAGGAGGTCACCCGTCATGGTAACAGAGGCTGAGCCGTTCGAACATTAAACCTTTCTGTCTCATCTGTACTAAAACACAAATGAAGAAACAACTGTTACTAGTAGTTGTTTTAGTCTCTACCTAAAACTCCGTTTCATATTTTTCCTCACATGTAAGGTATGTCAGCAAAGTGACCATACAGGACCTTCAAAATAAAAATGTTTGGCATTTCTTCTGTAACTGCTGGCTGAGCTCTGACCAAGGAGACGGAATGACCAAGAAAACCTTCAATTCTGCAAAAAGCAATGAAATCGCAAGTTTCAGGTAAGAATATGTTGTTCACACTGAAGATATAATCCCTAACTTTTGACGGAGCTAGGTTTAACTGTTCTGTTTTTATTTTTTTATCCTTCTCTTTTTTGGTCAGGAATATTTTCCAGAGCCGAACATCGACTGGTTTCAGGGATGAACACATCTGGGTGTCCATCGTGGATCCCCCGTCCCGCAGTCCTTTCACCCGAGCTCAGCGGGTTTCCTGCTGCATGAGCCTGCTCCTGTGCACCATGGCCATCAACATCGCCTTCTGGAACATTCCTGTGGACCCAAACTCTGCTGTTGTTGTTTCAATAGGTGGCTGCATAGCTTTTACCTTAAACATCTTAATGATCTTAGGAGCAAAACTTCATGCTCTTAGAAAAAATACTGCAAAAGAAATTTTTGAAAACTAATTTGAAACTAGAACCTAAGGTCACTGACACAACAATCATATTGTTTGCAATGGTATTTCCAACATCTTTGCTTAAACATGTAGCATTTTAGCCATGTAGATTTTCAGCACAAATAGGGCTACAGCAATACCACAATATTCCACAAAAAAAAAAAAAGGAAAAACGCCCTTTTTGAACTTTTCATGTTCTCTTCATTTGAGGACTGCCATATTATTTGACTTCATGGTTGTTAAAATGTTGTTCTGTGTCCATAACTACATCCAGGTTTATGGGATGCTCTGTTGGTTTCACAGCTCTTCAGTCTACTTCAGTTTAGAGTCACATCTACTTCTGTTTTCTATTCTTCATGAAGGTGGAGAAACTTTTGACTCATCTACTCATTGATCGATGCAGCCTACACAATGATTGTTAGGGACTTTATGTGGTCACAAGGAAATGTATACAAAGGTTGCTATGTAAAAATGTAAATGTAAAAAAGCTTCTATGTAAAAATGTTTTAAAATACTTCATGTTTTTGCTCCAGGATCCCTCCAGATGACTTGGCAGGATATCATGGTGGGCGTGCAGAGCGGTCTTCTCATGTTCCCCATCAATATCCTCATCATAACCATTTTCCGAAGCATCCGACCTCGCATTGTTTCAAAATCCAAAAAAGACGACCCTGATGAGATCTTCAAGCCTCCCGCTGTCTCCATACCTACTGTCCTGAATGTGAGTTTTGTTTTGTTTTGTCAAGATCAGACTAAAGTCTCTCGAGTGCAAATATTAAATTTATTTTACCGCAGGAAACTGAGAAGATGATTTCTCTGGTGAGCATGAATCCGAGGAACAAGATGCCAGAGGTTCTCAAACTGGAGGCCTCCTATGACCTGGTCCCAGCTTTGGACCGGCTTCATATCTTTATCCAGCACATGCAAGGTGTTTTTGTTTTTTTTGTTTGTTTTTTGACACAAAAAAATGTAAGAATATGGCTTATGTGAGATATGCTGAAATACATCTGCTTTTAAATAATAAAAACTAGGCCAGATTTTTAAACAACAGAAAATGAACAAAAACAAAACTGTGGCAGAGTACTTTGTTTTTTTTTGTTTGTTTGTTTTGCTTTACCAAAAAAGGTGCAGAAAAACAAATATGTTTCATCTAATATATCGGCTAGAATAAACCATATTATGTTTATAATTACAGTTCCTCAGGACTTTTCTTTACAAGCTGGTCCTTATATAAATCCTCCACAGGTGAGAGTGAGAGCGACAACCACTGGGTCTACTGCAGCAAGTTCCTCCTGGCCGGTCTGTGCCACCTCCACATGAACCTGGAAAAACTGGATGCAAAAAACTTCTCCTGTCTAGAAGAGTACCAGCGTGTTCTCAACACCACCAACCTGCTGGTTCGCAAGGCTGAGATGGTCTTCAGCAGTCACCTATCCAACTGGTTGGCCCACTTACACCACTAATTACACATTCTTTCCTATGTTTTTTCTCATTCGATTTTCTTTTTCTTGAACAGTCCTGCCCCTGTGAGGAAGAAGAAGAAGACCCCGACAGGTGTCAAGCTGCCCTGGTGGTGCGTGTTCATTGGCTGGTTCCTGTTGCTCTCCATCAGTGGGATATCCACTTACTTCACCCTGCTGTATGGCTTCCAGTACGGCAAAGAGAAATCCATTAAGTGGGTCATGTCTTTGGGTCTGTCCCTTTTTGAGAGCATCTTCATACTGCAGCCTCTAAAGGTGGGTACCTTAAAGAAAATCAGTCTTATTCAGAAACTATGACTACAAGATGTTGCACTTGTTTGGTACATACAGCCTGGAACTGATTGCCTGTATTATCTCTCGTTGAACGGATTGTTTCTGGAAGATTTTACTGCGATGCTTTTGTTCCCAGGTGATAGGTGTTGCTGTCTTCTTCGCCTTGCTGCTGAAACCTGTGGCTGTGGAGGAGACTGAAGAAGCAGCACAGGTGCTGTTAGGTAAGATAATCATATATAAGGTAGGACTTGATGCATTTGATTGGCTTTTAGAAAAATATAGTGAATAGAGCTGAAGAGTCAGCATCAGTGAGTGTTGTTTTCTTGCATGATCTGCAGTCTCTGTTTTTCAGTGTTTGTCTTTCCCGCATGAAAGAAGACAAACTATTTACTACAGTGTGCAATCAGTTTTTCTTACTTTTTGTAGTATGTTGGTATTTATATGCTAATGTAAAATAAAATATTTATTTAGAGTGATATATTAATCATTCATTAAATTTTGACTGGCATGTAAGAGTGGCTGCTGGTATGAGCAAAGCAAATGTTTTTAGCATCTTTACACTTTCAGGTGCTGCTACTGAAAAGCAACACGGTCCAACTTTACAGCATCTGCTCAGATTAGACTCAAAATGTTTTTGGATAACTTAAAGTGGAATAATAATAATAAAAAAAACTCCTTTAAAAACTCCCAGTGACTATCTGAGAGATTCTTGTAGTTTGGTTGCAGCAAAATATGTTTAAACTAATTTGTTTAATTACAGTTTGGATTGTATGCTGCTAATTGACAACAAAATGTGATCTTAAGGCAGATAAAAGACAAGAATCCAGTTCCATCTACATTCTTCTGAATTAATAGTTCACGTTAGGCCAAATCAGTCAATTTTCATCCAGCTCAGGATAAAAACCTTTGTTAAATTAGAGTTCAGTTCTGGATATAGAGTGCAATTTTTTTCCCAGCAATTTTGATCTAGATGAGAGAACAAAATATAATTTAACATTATAAATACTTTCTTTTTTTTATGTTTGCATCTTATCCTCATTTTTAAACCAGTGTGAAGGGTTAGTAGCATGATTCCTCCAGTAGGTGGGGCCGTAGTCACTTAGCCCTTTCTAAATCTGGAACCCTCACATCAAAA
Organism: Poecilia latipinna; assembly: GCF_001443285.1. Taxonomy (NCBI): domain Eukaryota; kingdom Metazoa; phylum Chordata; class Actinopteri; order Cyprinodontiformes; family Poeciliidae; genus Poecilia; species Poecilia latipinna. The sequence goes on along the minus strand of NW_015116798.1, from coordinate 8,052 downwards.
TATTTTTGTCTAGCTTTTCACTCCAGAAAGGATGTTTTCATGATATATATAAGACTTTTATATAACTAAAAACTGAAATAGAAATCTTGTGATGGAAGAATTGGCTTTGAACCAGCCTGAGATACCTTCTTAATGCAATTTGACTTACAAATTATTTATTCATGCCTTGGTATTTCACTCCTGGTTGACTGTAGGGAGCTCTTACATAAATGTGCCTATGACACTGAAAATAAATACAATAAAATTGTTGGACAACTTTAACTGAGCAACACCATTCATGTCAGATTAACTCTCTTCAAGTGTTGTGAGTGCACACTTGGTTCCTCAGAGGGCTGAAGTGTTATGAGAGCTGAGCTGGTGTCCTCTGTTTCACAGAGCAACAGGACAGATGCAGACGCTACACCGGCAGAGATGTCCTGTGAGGATACAACACCTAACCAGACAGGCTTTGCTCTGCATGAATACAATCATCACGCCTGCTTGTCTTCAACACATGCTACTCTATAAATATCTAATAACACTTCCTGATGTTTTCCTATGTACAGAGTCTTTCTTTAGTGGGGAGTCGTAGTAAATGGGCAATGAAATGACTGGTTAAATATGTAAACATGTTGATAGCTATGTATGTCTATTTTCAATACTATAAAACAATTAGTAAGTAATAAAAATAGTTGTTTGCTCAAAGAATCATAATACAAAGTTTCACATTAGTTTGCGTAATTACATGACTTCAACTTGAACTGTTGAATTGTTTTAAATTTTTGTTGAAACAAACGTTCAATTTAAACACATTTGTTTGGGTTTAGTATGGAAATGATAGGGCTTTATAAGATGAAAGAGTAGGACAAAATAGTAAGTAACATAAAAAAAAATGCAAGATTAGATCGCAGAGACTCTTGTTCCTGTCAGCATGCATCACAGAGAGTGACTATAAATGAAGATACACAGTGGACAAGTGGGAGGGTCTGCTTATGTAATTGCACATATGGGAACTGATGGATAATTGATCGCATTTTCCATTGCACTTCTGTCCATGTAAGACATGCTGAAAGGGGGATGTTGCACTTTTTTATTATCTGTGGGTTCTAGGATTCAGTGTTTCCTTCCTCTTGAATGTTTTATGTGTGGGACTAACTAAATTTGAGTCTTTACTTTTGGTTTTCTGAACACATGTTTCTGCTGGAGACATTTTATTTTTTGTGCTAGATATTTGGGGATTTTACACCAATCACGAAGTTCTTGTTCTTCCTTTTTATTTATTGGTATTAGATGTGTGAATTTAAATAAAGCAATTTCTTCCAAATGTTTTGAGGATCATCCATCTTTTATGCTAACTAAACAGACAGGTTGTATCTCAAATGCAAGAAGACAATAGAAGAATTAAAGCAATTATAAAATGTAGATCGCATGTGTCAAACTCAAGGCCCGCGGGCCACATGTGGCCCGCCATGTCATTTTATGTGGCCCCCGCAGCATTTTATAG
>NW_015116798.1:0-286 GCF_001443285.1 Poecilia latipinna | reverse complement strand
GTGTGTCTGAACAGACGGTGGACTGCAGCTTTCTGGGAATTGCTTTGGTTTTTGCAGATCGTCATGTTGGTGTGTGCTGCTGCTTTTCCGTAATTATCTTATCGTTGGATAAATTGTGGGAAAGTGTGTTCTTAGTGTAAAAGGTGGAGGAATCGAATGAGGTGAAGCTGTATTAGTAAAATATATAATATGCTCAATTCTTTGGAGTGTTTCCTGTAATCTAAGATTTTAGAAAGGTAAAACCAGCAATGATATTAGATAAACATTTAATATAACTGCCATGGCA
>NW_015116797.1:0-29056 GCF_001443285.1 Poecilia latipinna | reverse complement strand
AAAAAAAAAAAAAAAAAAAAAAAAAAAAAAAAAAAAAACCCCTCAACGACGAAGGAGGGGGGGGGGGGGGGGGGAGCTAAATGAATTCCAGCTGTGGGGTCTGAAATGCACAACCCACTCAGACACCATCCTCTCCTTTCTGCTGTTACTCACCGATTCCTGACTGGATGTAAATAACCGGCGCTATATTTAAGCAGCCGTCTGTCTGTCGTCTCTGTACTACGGCCTTATTTATATCCTCCCCTGTGCGCCTCAGTCAAGCGGCTCTTTCCCAACCGGAGGAGGTCGATTTCAATCTGCTTAACGCCGTTGTTTATGATGCACACAGATTATAAGCAGACCGTCTCTAATGCAAAGGGAACCTCCCTGCAGTGGTTTTGATAAATCGCTGTCATTTAACCCAGTCGTCCGTGTAGATGGAAGCTCCTTTCTTGGCTTCTGGTGGTTCAGAAGATTAATGCTCATGGCTGCGAGCTTTGTGTGTATTAAATTAGAACAAGTGGGTTAACAGGAACACGGTCACAGCCCAGCTGGTTATACGATGCAGCAAAAGATATTCACGGCACTATTCTCATGCAGTCGATTTGCTCGTTGTAACAAGCCCGTGAAATTTGCAGCAAGAGTATTAAATATAAGTCATTATTCACTGATAGAACCCGTATTGTGAGCGTGAGAACACCCCACTCTCAGGTCTGAATTTGTGATTCAAGTACGTAGACGCGTTATGTTGCGTTTTCAAAGCACAAACAGCTGCTGAATGCAGAAAATGCCTCTAGAAATAGAATTTTCTCCCATCGTTTTGGCGCCCCCTCCTGCGCGGCGCCCCTATGCAGAGCCACTTGTTGTTCTGGCTGCAGTGACATCAGTTTTTCACATTTACCTGTGATGGTTCCTCAAAGTGCACCAAGTCTCCACATCCCAGAGCCGACCTGTGCGCTCTGACCTAATTGCCTCCGGCGTGGTGTGTGTCCCCTTCCTATCTCACACACATACACGCGCACGCACACACCCCCTCCTCTGATGAACCTGTCTGGTAGCTGCGCCGCAGAGGTGGGGTGGAGAGCTGTGACAGAAATAAATACGTGATAACGCCCCTGCCTCTGCTCAGTTGCACCGAATGCAACTTACTCTCACACACACACACACACTGCACACAAATACTCTCAATATTTAATACCGTTCTCATACTGTGACTGGTTCCTTCGCTTGCTCGCCGGCTCCAAGGAGGATCCGGAGTGTGTGTTTCTTTTGGGGGGAAAGGGGACATGGCTGGGCTGCTGTGTGGGACTAAAAGGAAGAAGCAAGGTAATCTGATTTTTTTTTTATTGCTGGACTATTAGGAACTTGGAAGTGAAAATGGGGAAGCGGGAGCCGTCAGTGCAGCTTTGGTTAAATGTCAGCTGTTAAGAGGAATCAGCAGCGCACTACTTGAGTAAATGAGTTGTTTTTTTTTTTTTCTTCTTTAAACATTACGATCATTCAGATGCACCCCACACGGTTCAAAACAGCAGTTATGCAGTGAGATGGACACGCAGGCAGGAAGTAGCAATTATGAGGAATTTCAGTGAATCTGATGTGTAATTACTAAGCTAACTGCTGATCTATAGTACGATTAAAGGCTCGATGAGAGGGCTGAAGCAGATAGTAAATCTTTGGGGAACCCTCTTCTTCTCCGGCTAATTCTGTTTATCTTCTCATGACTCACCGCTTTGAGGTCGTATTACTGTTCTAGCTGTGCTATAAACACACTCCGGTTTGTTCCCTTTGACATCCGTCTCCTCCTCCTCTGCCCTTCCAGGCTCTAGGAATAATCCAGGACTTGGATGAAACGATAGATTTGGAAGCATTGATTGCGCTTTAGCCTGTTGCAGGTTGTGCAAATTGAAAAGCGGGAGGATAAAAAGCATTATGGCCATTAGGAGCAAGAAAGCCCTTAAATCTCCTGGAGTATCGCCGCAGTCCGCGTCCAAACGTGCCAGCAGAAATATATTCTGCTTAAAGATGGATTCACAAGTGTCAAGAGTTTGTTTTTCCATGAAGAGATTTTGAAGTCATTACGCTGCTTCCACTACCGAACAAATCCAAGGTTACAGAGAAGGTTTTCTTCTTGTTGTTGTTGATAGATTGGACAGTAAATGTCAAGCAATCTGTTCTGAAAAAGGAAGTAAGAAATATGAGAAACTTTTGGAATGAAGCTCGGAGCCGAAACCAGAATAAACATTTGCCAAGTGCTCAACAGCAAGGATGTAAATGTGATGCAAAACTAATGAGCTTGGAGATCCACATCAGGAAGAGCGTGCAAATTTCACCAGACACAGTATACTCTATTCGGTTCATTGAACTTGTACACTCACTGGCCACTTTGTTAGGTACTCCCAGTCGTAGATCTCTCTCTTTATTTTTTTTTTAATCTTAGGAGCCCCATCACATATTGTGAAACACATCACTGCTTCACTGGTTCCAACGCATCACACAGGTCCTTTATTGGATTGAGATCTGGTGACCGCAGAGGCCGCAAGGAATCCATCGTCATGTTCAAGAGACCTGCTTGAGCTGATTTGAGATTTGTGACGGAGCATTGTCCTGCTGGAAGTAGCCATCAGATGAGTACATGTTTCCTGCAGTGGTGTAGCGCCACCACAGGCGAAAGGGGTGAACAGGTTTTTCAAAGGGTTTGGCAGCTGAAACTATTAGGTGTAAAAACATCTACCAATCAGTGTTTCACTACTATCTACCATTGTCTCAGTTTGGTGAGTCTTTGACGATCCTTTGTTCAGTTTGCTGTTCTTGGGTGGCAGGAGTTGGCTCCCAGTGTAGATGTCTGCTGCTGTACATGCCTCCTCCAGGTGGTATCCTGTGTGCCTTGGCTGTAGTGAACGATTTCTTTGAGTCCCTATTGCCTAACATCATCTCTGCCCATTCTCCTCTGACATTAATATGCTCTCTCTTCCCAACCATTTTCTATAACCCAGCAGTGTGAAGGTCCCAGTAGATCAGCAGTGTCTGCAGTACTTCAATTTGTGTGATTGGCCAATGTGCTATTAGTGCCAACAAGCAAACAAACAGGGGTCAATAAGTGCATCTCCATTAATTTCTTTAAGACCATTTATTTTCTATCATCTGTGGAGAAGCAACATTCAGTTTTTATGCTCCATTAATCTGGTACAAACTTCCAAAAAAACTGTAAAACTGCTGAAACCCCGATGAGTTCCTTTTAAATCGGTGACTAAAAACCTACTCACTTAGAGTTGCCTTTGATTCTTAATAACGGGAACATTGATTGATCAATATTTTTGATCAGCGATCAAATGCATTTGGAGCTTTTCAATGATGACTTGTCACAAGATCTAAAGTTTACTGCTGCTTCATAATCAGTTTCTGCATTACGTTTTCGTGATGTAAAGCGCTTTGAAACGCCTCGTTGCTGAAATGTGCGACGCAATTAAACTTGACTCGACTTGTGATACTTGAAGCAAAAGTTTGAATATTTAATTTGTATTTCACACAATTGGTGAAGCACCAGTAAGTCGGTACCATTGTACTTTGTACAAAGTGAATACTTTGCAATTCCTCCGTCTTACACTGTCATAATGATCCCCTACAGTGAATATCTACTCCACAAGTTTATTCTTTTTTTCTTTAAGATAATTTTGTTGGCTCTACTTGACAGCGAGTGGAGGGAAGTGGGACGATGTTGGGTTGTTAGCAAGTTACAGGCTTAAAATGACAGTACCTTAGCCAATCAGAGCAGTCGTTTACAGTACATGATTGGGCTTGAGTTTTATGCTTAATCACAGTAGCCACATGAAGAGGATCTACATACTATGTGGTTAGCTCATTAGTGTGCAAGAAGAGCTGAAATAGCCAACGTGTGAGTTCTGGTGTAATTTAGAATGTGCTCCTTTTTTCTCGCCAATCCTCTCTAAATGCAAACACTGTGTGTTAATTAAATCCTCTGGATGTGTGTGTGTAGTGCAGCAAACCTCAGCTGAAAGTAAATCAACCTGCAGGCTGAACCCCAGTACTCAGCTGTTTGATTGTGACAAACTATTAGCTATGGAACTTTTTTTTTCTTCTTTTTTTAAATATTTTGTTATGTTATAAGCAGAAAGCTTAATGTTCCCCCCCCCCCCCAGTCCACAACCTGACGAACTTTTTTTTTTGTTAAAGCAATTACAGCTACAAGTTTTTAGGGGTAAATCTCCAGCTTTGCACATTTCGAAACTAAAATCGGTTTGATTTTCAGTCGCACTGAATAAAGAGCATCTGCAAAAAGCAACTTCCAAATCCTGCCACAGATTCCCATTTGGACTCTGATCTGAACTTTGACTGGACCATTTTAAGACGTTAACACGCTTTTCTCTAAGCCGCTGCGTCACAACACCGGCTCGGACTCTAAACTTCATTTTCATAAACCGTATTTTGGTTTGACTTCATCGAACTTGATGTAATAAAATAATAAAGAGTTGTATACAAACAAAACAAAAGAAGAATAGTCGTAAAGTATATTTACATGTTCAAAGGAGAGAGTAGAAGTTATTTTTTCTTATTTGTAATTGTTTATATTGCAGAAAACATTCAATGTGACTGTATATTTTATTAAATAAAGAAGTTCAATATTTGATTCCATTTCTATTTCTACGTTGTTGCGTTTTTGTTCTGTACTCTTCATGATTTCAGTTTCTTCTCACCTTAAATTACATTTTTAATTTCTCTTGCTAATTTCTAAAGCATGCTTGCTTTAAAAATCGACCTGATTTTTCCCCGTTGTTTCCGTCTCACCAGTGAGCGATCTCCATGAGGAGGGCAAGAACGCCATCAACGCACCGCTGCTTCCCTCAGCAACAGAAATCCATCCGGAGGACACTCTGCTGGGTACGAACGCTGTAAACGAACCATTTGGACCTGAAAAGCACCTCACACTTGCGTCCGGTTGTGTTAAATTTAGCGATGGGTTACGGTTGGACGTTTACTGCTTCCAGTTCTTCAGACTGATTTCTCAAGGCAGTGTGTCAGAGGGTATTCAGGCCTCAGAGGTCAAGAAAACGACTCTGCTGAAACTGTTTCACAGCGGAGAAGGAGGAAGTGAAAGTGGGTGGAGTGCGGATGCCCTTGAACTCCGTAAACTGTGAAATCATCTCTGATGCATCTCGGAGGAAAAGCTTGTCTTATTGATGGCTGTGAAATTATTTTTGAAGGAAAACCTGTCATCATATTTATAAACTATTGATCTCACCAGCGAGAAAAGAAAAAATATTTCTTATTTGAATAAAAAGTTGTTATAAGCGACACTTTATTAAATTCATGTTTCATGATTATAGTTTTGACATTGCTTTTCCTCGCAGAAGAAAATGCTGAAAGGATCATGCTGGACCCCACGTCAAGGGAAAACCCTAAATTTAAAGATCTCGTGAAGGTAAATGAGACCGAATGGGATTTTGTGAAGTGAAACAAAAGCTGAATATGTTCAGAGCAAAACATAAATACACCAATCGTGCGAACGGGATCACGCAGGTGCTGATCGACTGGATCAACAGCGAGCTGGAGGAGGAGAGGATCATAGTGAAAGACCTGGAGGAGGACTGCTACGACGGACAAGTGCTGCAGAAGCTGTTCGGTAGGAAATGGTCACATGTTTAACAGTTGCAACAATAAATAAAACCTCATCTGAGGTTTTATTCTTTGGTAGACGGCATTAAGGCTTGTTTCAGTCATGCTGGTTTTCATTTCTGTTCTAAAAATGTAAAGTAGGTTCATTTCTTACTGTTCTGTTTGCCAGGTGGGCACTAACAAGTCCTGGCTCCTGAAACAACAGCACGATTTGCCCCAGGATTGCATTTCTGGAAACCATTTAGTTGGGAAAATTGGAAACCTGAAGTTCAGATAAATGTTCTGCTCATTCAGTTAATGCATTAGCAGCTCTATTCGGTTGTCTGCTGTGAAAAATGTGATTTGTTTTAGGATGTAAAGCACCAGCATGTTTAACAGCATCCCCGTATTTGTCTTTTCTATAATTATGAAAATAAAGGTTTCAGAAGAAAATCAGATATTAGTAACTAATGTTTATCCTCTTTTTTTTCCCGCAGAGTATTTTATTATTTTAGCATGAAGAATTTTTTTTTCCCCTTTAAAGCACTAAACAGTTTTTTTTTTACATTTGCATTCGTGGAGATAGATTTTTAAATATTTGTTTTAAAAATAATTGACTTGCATATATTCAGTCAAAGCTATAAAACTTATTTTTAAGCCAAAAGAGTCTAGATTCAAAAAGTTGCTCAGCATTTCTGACTGGCTGGTTGTCCATGTTGGTTTTCAAAAGTGTACTTACACAAGTTGGCCAGCAGGTGGCTTTGTATGGCATGTCACTCTAGTCCAGTGGTTTCCAAACATTTTCTAACATACTTGTAGCTCTGTACAGCAGCAGGTCTCCTTCACTGCCGCACAGGTGTAAACCCAGCGCGAGAGTCGTAGCGCTCATGTTGCGTTTAAAGGGGGCTTGGAAAAACGGGTTACGACATGTTAACAACGGATAAAACGGTTTTAACCGCTAATAAAAGTGACAGAAGACACAGATATGGGAAGTGTGGAAGCTCCTACTGTATCAAATTGACATAGGAATAACAGAGTTGGCCATTCTAAGGTAAAAACCCAGCGCATACAGTGTTCATATTTTTTTTTTAATTTTTTTTATTTTTTATCATTCATCCAGACGGCTTCCTGCGCCCCCCGTGCAATGGCACGGCGTGCCCCACAGTTTGAGAACCTCTGCTCTAGTCCAAAGAGTTGGCTTATATATAGCATAACACCCAGCTATTTACACGTAAACAAATGGCTTGTGGCTAGCTGTCTATTTTAGTGAACATTAAGCACGAAAAGAACTCGGTGCGTTTCTTAATGATGAACACAAAACAGGAAGTATGTTCACATTTAAAGCCAAATGTTCTTCAGCTGCTACCAAGACATCTTTTGGATAGCTATGTGGGATTTTTGCCCCGTTTCAAACTCCATCATTCTTGCACCTTTTGCAGTCAGTCCTTTGTTGCATTTGTTCATCTGCTGGCTACTTTTTATGTGTAGTAATATTTGAAACGACACAGATGAGCTTGGACTCCTAAACCTCTTCCTTTGTCCGTCGGTGACAGAGAAACTGTCGGGTCGGAAGCTGAACGTAGCGGAGGTCACCCAGTCGGAGATTGGACAGAAGCAGAAGCTTCAGACGGTTCTGGAGGCCGTCAACAACACCCTGAGGCCTCACGGCTGGACGCTGGAGTGGAGTGTGGACTGTGAGTTTGACACCCTTTTCAGTCCCTGACTTCTTGAAGTAAACGCACAAAACGTATACGTACAATTTTAATGTGTGACACTTAGTCCTGTCATAATAACTAAAGTTTCTAGACGATTAATCTTCCCAGATGTTATCGCGATAAACGGTAATATTGTTGTTTTGAGACAATTTTCCAGTAACACAATGATGATAATGGCACAACAATGCAAGAACATGTTCTCAAAGATCAATAAACTTTAAATTCTAATTAACATTTAGCACTGGAACTGGAAGACATTTTAAATATCCAAATAAATCAACAAAACAACAGAAACGAGTAATAAAATGAGTGATGAAGTCTCTGGAAACAAAATTATCCGTCAATAAAAGGTTTAGTTGAGACCAAAACTCCAGTCTGAAGACTTTTACTATCCAACTTTTGGTAGAAAGAGAAAAACTATAAATTTGTTTTAATTTACGATGCGATTATTTGATTTAGTGATTACTGTGGCATAATTTGGTTAACCACAGCTGAGCGTCTTCATTTTTAAAATGACGAGCATTTCCTTCTGAACACAGTTGGGCAATCCCAATATCACAAAGAACTTCCTAGATAGATGTGCTTTACTGCCAAACGTATTCACTTGTCTGACTTCACACACACATCCCGGATGAACTCGAGTAACATCCCATTAGTGATCCATAACGTATATTATGATGCCTGCTCACCCGTTGCCCACCATTTCATCGTCTGTAACGGCTTCAGTCTTTCTGAGAAAGCATTTTATTTTTCACGAATGTCTGACTATCCTTCCAGTTGTGAGATCAGTCACGATGAGAGGCCATTGAAGCTGTAATGTATTCTTGCTTCTGCATGCACTTTCATACTCCCTTTCATGCATCATCATAGTCTTTCCCAAGAGAGTGTGGAGGTGTTTGAGAAAACAAGAATACGCGATGGCCTCAACGGTATGAGTTCTTGCATTTTTATGCCATTACAATTATATTACTTAGAAATGCTATCAAAACAATGTTATCGTTTATCGCAATAAGTTCTGATTATTGCGACAAGTTATCGTCCAGCAAAATTTGCTATTATGACAGGAAACTGAGCAGATGACCAAAACAAGATGTTTGGTTGTTAAAACACGGTGTTGCCATGCAACAAAGCTGTTTGGTTGCCCATACAGACAGTTGTTGCCGGATGCAAGTTTTTCAGTGAGAGATGTTAAATAGTGAAGCTGAAGAGGGAAGACGTCAACGCTCTACACCTGAGTGTTTGTCTCCCAACCCATATTGTTATTGCAGAATTTGGCACATTTTCTCTGACATTGCACAGCTCTACCCAATCAAACTCATGCCAACATTAACATGATTTTCTGTTTCATTGTCGTCTCTGCAGCGATTCATTCAAAGAACCTGGTGGCTATCGTTTACCTGCTGGTTGCCCTCGCTATGCACTTCCAGGCTCCCATCAGACTCCCTGAACACGTGACTGTGCAGGTGGTGGTGGTAAAGGTAAGGGTCCAGTCGGCTTGCAGGATCACTGAAAGCACTGAAGGCTGGAATGTGAATACATTTGAGTAGTAAAACGATTGATTTAAATGCTTTCTTTCAGTTTGTCTTCAGTATTTCAGTTCAGAAAAAATGCACGTCTTAAATAGACTCAAGCTAAGCTAAGCTGCTAATACCTTCATGTCTTTCTCCATTTAACTGTCTATTGCTGCGACTGACGGTTGTCGACTCTTCTCGATGATTGTGGTGACATTTCTGTATGAAATATTATGTATGAATTGTGAGTTTTTATTAGCTGTAATTACTAAAATAAACAGAAATACGGTGAATGACTTGAAGTACAATGAATTAAAATTAAACTTTTAGCTTTATTCTGTTTATTGAGATGCATTTGCTTTTAAATTGTGCGTCACGTACCTTATGGCTTGTTTACTGGGAGGAAGGTGTAGACTTGTACATTTCTCACTGTAAGAATGAAAATCTTAACGATGCTGTTAATACTCGTTGAGCGCCCCCAAGTGGTTATTCTGCTCGGCTCTCTTCGGGCGTTAGGCATGAGATGAGTTGACAGATCTGCATTAAATGAGATGAAGTGACATCAATAATGGGTCATTGCTGCTGTGATATTTGCATAATTTCTGGTGCAGAATTTTTTTTAACATGTAAAAAAAAAAAAAAGAATTACGTATGCGACAGTATCAAATGTCCAGAAAGGTGAACCTGGAGAGCCAGTTCCAGAAATATCTTCGTACTCTAACTATATGGAATAGTGTGGCCAGGGCGTTGACATTAGAAGCAGAAATGATGTTCCTGAAATTAAAACTGTGGTTGATATTTTCTTTGTCAGCAACATCAGTTGCTCTCTGAAGTCACAACTTTTATTTGTGTTCATGAAGAAGAGAGAAGGAATCCTGCAGACTGCTGTCGTGGCTAAAGAACTGACCAGCACCACAGAGTAAGAGCTACCAAGACACGTTTATGAGCCTTTTTGGAAGTGCTTGTTGCCTGCAGCTGAGGAACAAACAAATTATGTAATTTCTCTCATTTGCTTTTTTTGTTGCAGAATGATGCTGGGGCGATTTGGTAAGTTAAGGAAACCCAAAACGTTGTGTAAAAAGCTTAAGTAACTAGATTATCTTGGTAACAATTTGAATTCATTTTGTTTTGGTTCTTCTTAAATGTCAAACTAGAAGTGAACACATGCTGCTTCAGTCACAGATTTAACATCTTTAATCAGATAAAGATAAAACCTTTGAGTCATCACCAGTCGGTGTTTGTACCTCCTTCAAGTCGTTTTCCTTTCCAGCAGAGCGGGATGCGTTTGACACGTTGTTGGATCATGCGCCCGACAAGCTCAATGTTGTAAAAACGGTAATAAGATCTCAGCTGAACATTAGATGTTGTTTCTAAAGCTATGTTTTTATTTTTTATTAAAGAATGTGTTGTAAAATTGCTGAACGGTTTTGGGATTCTCCCTTCAGTCCCTCATCACCTTCGTGAACAAACACCTGAACAAGCTGAACTTGGAGGTCACTGAGCTGGAATCTCAGGTATCTTATGGATATATTTTTAAAATCACATCCTATCCAATTAAGTCATGTTATTTATATATTGTCTATATTTAAAAAAAAAAAAAATATATATATATATATATATATATTACAGTGTAACTGATTTCTTTCTGTTATTCTTTTGACTGGATGACATTTTTAAAGCAAATCCCTTCACGATGTGTTATGTTTAATGTGTCCATTATACATATTTATAAGATGTTTGTATTTCCTTAGTTTGCTGATGGAGTGTACCTGATTTTGCTGATGGGGCTGCTGGAAGACTATTTTGTCCCTCTCTACAACTTTTTTCTCACCCCTGAAAGCTTTGAGCAGAAGGTTGTCTCACTTATAGAAAAGTAGAAATTAGATATGCATGTTTTTTTTTAGATGAGAAATATTAATTGCCAGCTTTGCTCCCACTTAGGTTCACAATGTGGCATTTGCCTTTGAGCTGATGCAGGACGGAGGCCTGAAGAAACCAAAAGCAAGACCAGAAGGTATTCCACCATTTCACCGCCTTAATATTACTGCAGATCAAGACTAAATTCACCTTAAAAAAATAAAACAAGACACAATTTTAATGCCAATTAATACAAATTACATGAGTTTAACTAAAAATAACTTTCTTGCTGGAGTAGTATAAACTATGCCTGTTCTGATGGAAACCTGGTTTATATTGAAAAACACAACTTTTAAGTATGGTGGAGAATCAGTGATGCTGTGGGCCTATTTCTGCAATTTGATCAAAATTTTATGGCATCTTGGACTCTTATTTTTCACTTCACTTATTTTTCTTAAAGGGTCAACGTTTTGTATTACCTACTGGATAAATGTGGAAAAGGTTTCACTGAATTAAAAGATTCATGTACTTTAAGGTTGTTTTTTTTTTGTTGTTTTTAATGCTTCTTTACCAGGGAAGTCAATAAGTGTGCAGGAAGCTGTCATTACCAGGATCGTCCAGCAGGTGGTGACCTCGGCCTAATCTGTAACCACTTGATTTATATCCGGCTGAGCTTCTCACCCTGCTTATATAAAAGATGGCACCTCAAAACTTTGCTATGACCAGCTGTTACCATGTAGATTTCATTTTTAGATTTACAGTCATAAGTATAAACCTTATAATTATTTCTAAGATCTTTTGATGTCATTTCGCTCTGTGCAGCCATAATGTAAATGTCCTTTCTCTTTCTACAAACAAATCACTACTTATCAACTCTGTTCCCAACATTTACACTAATTCAGCTCATCCCAGCTGCTGTGATTATCTTTCATCGCAAGGTTGATTATAGGCAACAAGTGAGACCCGGAACAGAGAAACGCCGACGTTAGGATGCTAAAAGCAGGCTTCGTGCAGCAACGCTGCTGTTATCTGACTGGCCCCTGGGTTAACCCAAACCCAGTTCGAATGATTAATTCAGTTTAGTGGCTTATGTAGCACACTGCGACACCTCCAAAAAAGAACAGAAACCTACTTTGTGCTTCCGAAATCCTCAGCCAGGAGTAATGCATCATACGATAATCATTTGCGAATTCTTGGATCTATTTTAGGCTGCGTTGCTGCTCCAAAAAAGTTGCAAATGGCTGTTCGAAGGAAAGCAGTCCGACGCTTATCGCGCTCCAGACTCTTAACAGGAACCTTCATGAAAGAGCAACCTAAAAGTAATTACCTCAATTGTTGCTTATGTTTCCTGCAGATGTGGTCAACCTGAACCTGAAATCCACCCTCAGAGTCCTCTACAACCTGTTCACCAACTACAAAAACTCTGACTGAACCCGTTTCCCTGGCGGTACTCTGGTCAGAGTAACTCTGAACACGCCGTAACGATCTGGGCACTGGAGGACGCCACCTGGGACTGAGAGACATCATTATCTGCAATCCGAAACCCCCCGGAGGAAAGGACAGAACAAGGCTCTTCTTTAATCATCTCCAAATGTCAGTATTTATTTATTCCTTCCTCGAAAGTTATCTGCGACTTAAGAAGCAGGGCGACCTTTAGGCTCTGCATTTGAATACAGCCGTCATGGGAAAATGACGACGCCGGAGAATGTTTGTGCTAAAGTGAACTAATTGCCTTCAGTGCTGAATATTTTTTGCTGGTATTTTCAGAAGGTGTCTGGATTTTTAAGGCGTGCAAATGCAACTGAAATTTGAGATAAAAATGTCTTTTCTCTTTGTTGCAAAAAAAAAAAAAAAAAAAAAAAGTCAGAATAGAAAAGCTTGTTGTATATTAGCTCTTCTTATATTTGCTTAGCCTATGCAAGAATCAAACCGTTAACTCTGTGAGACGTACGAGATGCAAAAGCAGTCTGTTCAAAACTTGTACTGTATGTTGTAAAAGTATGTGAATGTAATAACTGTCCTTTAAAACTCATATTTAATTAAAAATGGTACAAACAAGGCAAATCAACTTATAAAGCTGTTTTTGTTGTTGTTGTTGCCCGTTTTTTTTTGTTGTTGTTGTTGCCCGTTTTTTTTTCTTTTTCTGTTGGATAAAATTTTACGACTTGGTAACATATATGGGGTCAAAATGACTGCCGAGGTCCAAAAGTATTTGGGATAAAATACATGTGTCAAAATTAACATTTATATTCTCTCAAATAAGCACAAACATGACTCTCCTGTTAAAAACCTCTATCTGTTCAAGACGACGACTTAGTATCATGTTCGGTTAAAGTTTTTGCTTTGTCTACAAAACATTGCAGGACTACTACTACTCGTCTTGAACACCAACATGTAAAGAAGATTAAGACAATTCTCACAGTTTCTGGACTCAATATACGGATTATAGAAGAGACTGAAAGAATCAATTCCTCACGAAATACATTAAATTGTATTCTCTTGCCGGACAGTAAGGGGGATCACCCAGATTTTTTTAAGCACAAAATTCACAGCTGATTGCCAAGTAAAGCTGAATATTTTACACTGCTATGAAGGCATTATTAATGCTAATTTTTACAGAAACATTTGCTGCGACGCAGGCAGAATCATTAAGGCAAGGCTTTGTTTGTTTCTGCAGCAGTGACACACCAGAGTTAAACACTGCAAAATAAGGCTCAACTGATAAATGCAAAATATTTCAAATGAATTATCATAATAAAAACAACAAGATATTTTTTTGGTGTAAATAAAAGCCTACAAACTTTTGACAAACACGTGCAGAGTTGAACACTCAACTCCAAAATTATACCAAAGATGAACCCAATACAGGTCTAAATCATAATTGACTCGACGAAATAAAAACACGTTAAAGGAGCAAAAATAGGAAAAAAAAAAAAAGAAACCTAATTACAGTTCGCGCACCCACAGACTTGTCAGGATGAGACTTTATGCAACACAGACATGTTTCTCTGCCGTCAGAGGATATGGGAATGCCTCAGTTTGAAATTTTCTACTTAAATAATTAGTCATGCTAACATAATCACAATAATTTAGACTTGGCAGACGCTGTCAGACAAGCTAATGCTGTTTATCTGTGTAGCTTTGAGCACAAACACTGTAAATGACTGGATATGTTTTCTGTTCTAGTTTCTGAAGTTTTATAAGCTTTTTCTAGAAAGCTAGAAACAACATAATATGGTGCCTCAATTCTGCAGATATCCTCTCTAAGATGAGATAATCTATATCTCCTAGATGCTAGCTGTTCATTAGCATCTGTCTTGCCAAGGCAGATGTCACCCTAACATCCGCCTCGGCTTTATACAACAATGCCAAAAAAAAAAAAAATCCTCCGGTACCTTCAATTACAAAAGATACTTTGGCTCTTAAAATTTTACTCATTCCTGCTAAAATTTCAGGTTTTTGTGAAGGAAAGAAATGAGGCAATGATAATAATTTTCAAAATCTTTTCAAAGAAATAACTCAATATTTGTCCCGCACTTCTGAATGACAACAAATCTGCCAAAAGGAAGCATGATTAAAAATGACAACAACAAAAAAAAAAAAGAGTATACCTTTAAAACAAACACTTTGAGACTCAATTTCCATTTCCAGTCTGCATCCCTCAGGATAACATGGTAATATTTGCTCCCACTCCTGAGGGGCTGTGAGAACATTTCCTGTGTCTCCACAGATTTCAGATTTTTAGCTCGTCTCCCAAGAAGTCGCTCTTTTGTTGACTTGGACATACACTTGGATCAGGAAACTGCCAGAACCATATTTGGGTAAGTATCTTGAGATGTTAAGCACCGATTCACATCAAATCGACCTTAACGTGATTTGCTGAGAAGTTTTAGATGACATTACCCAGGCCTGGAGGAAAAAACTTTATTCTTCAGTCTGAATATACTGGCTCGCCAAACGCAGCCAGAACTTGTTGGAAACTTCTGCAGCATCTTCAGTGTTGCTGTGGATTTTTTATTTTTATTTTTGCTACCCTCCT
The DNA here is from genome assembly GCF_001443285.1 of Poecilia latipinna. Classification (NCBI taxonomy): domain Eukaryota; kingdom Metazoa; phylum Chordata; class Actinopteri; order Cyprinodontiformes; family Poeciliidae; genus Poecilia; species Poecilia latipinna. The sequence continues at coordinate 14,345 of NW_015116797.1, read as the reverse complement.
CCAGACTGATACCTTTGTAAAATTACATTATTTTGATCTTTAGCAACCTTTCTGCAAACTGCGACGTTAGCTAAAGGCTGCAGTCAAGCAAATGTCGAGGAAGTCCTGTACTGAACTTTATTTCTGAGTCATCAGATCTAACGTAGTTGATGCTGGGCTTTAACGCAAAATGGCCGAATCCTTAAAACTGGATCAAAAACAGAGTGTAGTTCTTGCGTAAGCAGACTATTGGCAAATTTTATTATTACATTTCTCCCATCTAACAAATGTATGAGTTTCACACAATCAAAAACACATGTGAAATTCATATGTATGTATGCATGAAGATTTCAAATCTTTTAAAAGATTTACTTTTTAAATGTTTCTAAGTAGCAGAAACAGTGCGGGATACTGACCTGACCTATATATCCAGTTTTCTAAGCTGTAAAATCTGATGTTGCAATGTACCTTAAGTGCAGCGTGTTCCCCGTGTCTCAGGAGAGCCCTGGTCTGGGGCATCGTCGGGCTTTTAAATGAGCCTCGGCGGCGGTCTGGACCGCTGTCTCTGCGCTCCTCCGGTCGCTGCGGCCGCGCGGCGCTACCTGGAGACCTGCTGAAAACGCACAGAGCACGTCTGCTCAGGCATTTTCCAACCAAACTGAATAATTGAGAGAATAGATGAGTCGGTCTCGACGGAGATCTTACTGCACCTCTCAGCTGCAAGTTTTTTCTTTTTCTTTTTTCTTCCCCTCTCTTCATTTCGCCTATCAGGAGGAAATAAAAGCCTGGACTGAAACTGAAGGAGGATTTCATTTGATTCGTGTGATAGGTTAGATTTGCCTTGGCTTTTTGAGAGAGAATGGCTTTGGAACAGGTAATTCCTGCAATTTGGGTAGAGTAAAGATATTATGGATTTATTTTAGGCCTTTATTTTCTTGTCTCATACCTTTGTTGCTATGGTAACCTTCCACATCTCCCAAATTGCCCTTTCGTCTCCCTTATGGGTGGTCTGTATCCCCCCCCCCTCCTTTTCCCTCAACAATGCAACGCGCACTCACAGGTTTTCTTCCCCCACTTATTTTTGTACGCTTCAATCCGGTTTTCATTTGGTCTGATTTTTTTTTCTTTTAGCCGCTTTTGACGTGGAATTGACGAGGCTGGACGCCAGATGTCAGCAAACGGAGCCAGCCAATCACAAAGAGAGAAGTCTGAACGCTTCAGGCCTCAACAAAGTCTCGTATCCCCCAGGCTCCTGGAGGCGAAGATTTCCAAAGCAGTGCATATAGTTCTCACCTCACACGCACTTGAGTTTATCATAATCCCAAACACAGATCGTGTCACTGAACACAAACAACCTCATGTGAAAACGCTCTGCTGTAAAGCCTGTATCAAAAAAGAAAGAGGAAGTGCTACCTTCCTTCATGCCACATCCTCTCAGTTGTGCTTGTCTTCCCTTTTGACCCTCAGATGACAGTTATCTGCAGTTGGGCCTGTTGATCTCACAGAACTCATTAGTGTCTCTTTTCAGATCGGAGCGCAGCCCTCCAACTTCCTGCACCCCGGGTTTTGACGAGTTGTTTTTTTTTTTTAAGAGTCAACTTCTTGTAGAGGGACTGATTTCAGCAGAAACTCCCCCGGTCTTGTTGTGGTTGCTCTCTGGGAGCTAGCTGAAGGTAAGCTTATTCAAAAAGTCTTTATGTTTATGACCTTGTTTGAAAGTTGCTGTCAACCTCAGGAAATTGAAGCCACACATGCATAAAACACATGTGAGGTTGGGGGGGAAGAAAAGTTGCTCACGGAGGGCTTCCTCTTTTTTCCGTATCCAGGAAACTACAGCTCGACATGCTTCATGTCATGTCTGTTTTGTCAGGATGTGTGACTTTGGGCGTTCGCCGTGCTTTGTGTCTGAAACCATAGGGGTTTAAAATATTCTGAGGTAGAGGCAGAGCCATGCGACCCTGCAGGGCTCTCCAGATCTCTGCTGTGTGAGCTGCTGACAAAAAGGAAGTGAGCAAACCTGACATTTCCTATTTTGGTGTAAAGAGTTTTTGATAAGATTTAGTGAGTTATTGGAGTTTTCTTTTCTTGTTTTGTTTTTTAGAAACCACTACCTGTTTCAGATCTTTTGGTCTGAAACAGTTCGTCAGCGAAAGACTTTCATAGGTGGAACCTTTAGAGTGACTCAAATGTTTTCACACCCCTCATTCGCAAACGTCAGCGTATCTCATCAGGGCTTTTGCATTGGACCAACATTAAATACAGGAGTATCGTGAATGGAAAGAAAATGAAACTTTACAAGAACATTTGCAAGTATTTTAGGATAAATGGCTTGCTCAACTTGTCACTTCATGTGCAGAGGGGTTGATTTTGTCATGATTTGCGGTTGTTGTTGGTTCGGACCCAAAAGCAGAGAGGTGAGGCAGCGACTGAGTTTGATGATTTAATCAATATTTCTAGCAAGTACAAAAGTCCAGACAGCACAGGTGAGCAAAAGGCTAGGAGCTCAATCACTGGCAGTGTCCTAATAAGTTGGCATACCAAAGCTAATCCTAGAACAGGAACGTCGGTGTTTCTTGCGATTGGGGGGCAACAAACTACTCTGTTACAGGCAGCAACTGGTCAATTTTAACAAAACAACAACACATCATGCTCCAACGGGGGAACACAGACACAGGTGGGATTAAATACACAAGAGGTAATCAGGAAACGTCAGACACAGCTGTGAGCAATCAGGGCGGACATGACGACACAGACACTAATTAACATACAGAAAAACCAAATCCTCACAGATATGTAGTTTTGCAATACTCTTTGTGTTATTGCACATGACAGCAGACCGTTCGTTTGTCTACAAAGTTCAGTTCATTTGTGGAGGTATGAATGCGCAATCAAACTCTGATGCGGACAGAACAAAAAAAGCAAACTCTGGTTCTCCTACAAACCTCGGGTCCTGTCTCGGATGGACAGAACTCTGGCGTGGTTGAATGGCGAGCGGACCGGAGACCGCTCTGAAAGCAGGAAGCGGACTACAGCGCAGGGTATTCTGGGTAAATGCAACCAAAACAAACACTAGCGGGAGAAATGGCTTGCTGTCTTTTACCAATGTTAAAAGAGAACTCTACGAAACAACTCTACTCTGGTGGTTGGGTGCTAGCGCAGTCATTCATCCAGCGGCCCGTCGTGTTTTTGAGTTGGAAAATGTTTAAAGTTAACAGGAAATTGATAATGTGTTAATGAAAGATTGAATATTAATACCTGAACACCAACTATAAAGTCTTAAAAAATTGAGACATTTTAAAAAGACTTAAATAAGTAAGTAATGCTTAGCCTGGTGGACGCACAAGTAAAGTCTGGTGGCCTGCCAGGCTTATGATATACTGTGGGAAACCCTGCTGAAATAAAATGCACTAAAATTTGAGGCAGCAGGGTAAGAACATGTGAAAGAAAAGAAACATTTGCAAGATGCTGCAAACATTTCAACTATAAGCTGTCTGTGAGTAGAATCGACATCCTCCCTTCCAGCAAATCGATCCCCAGCAGAAACAGGAGTCAGTTTGCTATGAACACATACTAAGCCATTTCTGAAAGAGGGACTTTCTTCCAACACCCCTGATAAGAAGTGTTTCTTCATTCTGCTGCCGTTTGCATGTTCAGCTCTTCCTGAGACGGTGTTTGATTGAGAGCCTCTGACTCCTCTGCAGATTCGTGCCAACAGGTCAGCAAAGCGACCGAGCCATCCAGAGGAGGGGAGATGGAGGCCGCCGCTTTCGAGTACCACAAAAAGGAGGAAGACCTGGAGGTGGAGTCTTTTCAGGGTATGTGTGTCTTAAATGAAGTGGCAGGTTGTACCGTTTTCAGACACCCACCTGCCTGTTTTGGCCATTTTCCTTCAAACTGATTCAGGATTTCTTGTGTTTCAAATATTTAACCAGCCTTCATCTCATACTAGTTCAGTACTGGAGGCATATATAAAATTTTGTTATTGCATTGAGACTAAAATGAGGTAAAAAGGCCCTGTGGTTTTATTTTTATTTTTATTTTTGTGGTCGTAGCATGAAAATAGATGAAGACACACCATTTAAAAAAACAATACTAAACAAACAATTTAAACATTATTAAATAATTTAAAATATACTGTAGGTATTATATTTTATTCCTTCAGAATCACAAACTGGAGTTTCCCAAACAGCCTTGAGGTTGAATAAATCGGAAACATTTTCAGCCACACATCAAAAAATTCACGCGAGTGAAAAATCAACATCAATGAAACAAAAAGTGTAATTTTTCTGTATTTCTCAGTATGAGATAATGATACATAACTGAATTAATTATTATTTTTTCTATTTCTTTGTCATGGCTACTAGTAACTGTGAAGGGTGGCATGAATACATTTTTATGTCTCAATAAGTATAAATATAACAGCATTTCCACAAGTTCACATATGACTCCCTATATGATATATTTTCCATCTTGTTCCTTTTTTCATGCCTTAATGGTTTTATGAGAAGATGTTTTGACCCTCGCAACAACTCCTGACTACATGAGAAAACAGTGGTGCTGATAGTAAAAGTTGGAGGAAAAATAAAAGCCCTGCGGAGTCGAGAGATGATTTTCAGCAATCACAGTCCGTTTGGTCCTTTTTATCCATTATCCATAAAGCATTTAAGTGTATTTTTCCGGCCAAAAAGATTCCTGACAATGTAAAAAAAAAAAAAAGATTACTGAAAACGATTTCACTTCTGGCGCAGGAGAGAAGAGGAAGCTCATCCAGCCGACATCCTTGAAAGACCCCAAGCTTGAAAACCTAAAGCAGGTAGAAGATGAGTCTTTTCATCAACAGAAAAGAAAATAAATGATCTCTGATACGTATTTCCTTGCACGAGAATTTTCCTTGCCTTTTTGTAATCTCATTATGTAACGACCTCAAACTTTGACACATTTTTATTTCATTGACAGAGCGACACGTGTGAATTGGAAGTAAAAGTTATCAAAACATTTTTCTAACTTGAGATTTAAAAACTACATGAAACTACACAAAGTAATACAAATGGATGCCGTACTTTTCAGAAATTTTTTAATGTAAAAAAAAGTCATACAATTTTTTCTTTCACGTCACATTTTCTTGTCATAAAATCTCATTAACATGGATTAGATTTTGTGGTTGTGACAAAATATGGAAAAGTTTAAAGGTTATGAATTTTGACAAAGATGCCATTATATCAGAGCTTTGTAGTGTTTTAACTGAATATAAATATATGCACTTTTGCATATGAATGCATGGTACCGAACATCAATTATACCTGATAAGAGAGAGAGAGAGGGGGAAGGCTTAGTGAAAGTTTAATGAACATAATTATAAGCGGTGATAGGAGACAGATCAGACTGTGTCAGTGGGGAGTCTGACGGATCGCAGTTTAAAACCCTTTGTCGCAGGTAAAAATAGCAACTTAAGTGTTTCAGCCACGTAATGTTATAAATAAACCCTCAAATCAGAACAAAATGCAAGTGAAACAGCAGCTTTTCCCATGTCTGTCCAGTTCATTCTCACGTCGTCGCTGAGAACAGACAAAGCTTATTTAAGAAGCAGCCAGGCTCTCGTGCTGTTATCTTATTTTTTTTTTTTTCATCTGCTGCATTGGTAAAAGAAAAACGTTTGTGAGAAGGTGAGGTGTTTGATGTGTCTGACTGTGTGATTAATTGTGTCCTGAGAGGTCTTGGTGGACTGGATCAATAAGACTTTGAAAGCAGAGCACATCGTGATACAGAGTCTGGAGGAGGATCTGTACGATGGACTCGTCCTTCATCACCTGCTGGGTGAGACGTTACACGTTTGATGTCCCATTAAATCACTCAATCGTGATTTCAATAACTGGACCGAGAACAAATGAAACGGGCAGTCCCAGAAGCTTAACCCCGAGCTCATAAATAACGTCTTCCTGGTTTCTGCAGCCAGATTAGGCAACGTGAAGCTCGACGTGGAGGAGATAGCGCTGACCGGCTCCTCTCAGCTCCGTAAGCTGGAAGCCGTCATGAAAGAGCTGGACAAGATGCTGGGCGTGGAGGACAGCTGCCCGATCAAATGGGACGTCAAACGTGAGTCGACGCAATTCGACTTGGACTCTGCAACAAAAAAGCAACAAGTGAACAAATGTCCCCTTCTGGCACCGACTTCAGCTTCATTTCACGACAGGCTTTGGTGCTCGCTTGAGGGTGCCATCTAAGCTCACACCAGCTGGAAGGAATTTGAAAAGGGAGATCGAGTTAGTTTGAGGAAAATAAGACCAAGAAAACATGGGAAATTTTCCCAGATTTTATAAGCAAATGATTATCTAAATGTGAAATGTGTGTGCACATATTTTTAGGGCGTCTTCTTTTTGTGATGACGTAACCTGATGATGCAGAGCGATGTGACTCTCAATTTAATCCAGGTGTTACAGAAAAATCTGTGACCCATCATTTTCTGTGACCGCAGGGGGCGGAGGTGCGATTATTCTGGCCAGAGTGATCTGTGACCAGTGTGATTTTAGCTATTTGAGGGTTAAATATTGTTATAAATACACCCAGATTGTAGTGATGAGGTGGTAGAACTCTGAAAAATAGTTGTTTTAAACTTTGACATTATTTACAGGCCTGTGCAATAAGATCACAGATTATTCTAGCCAAAATAATCTGGCCATTTCTTAATCTGTTACCGATTTATTAAATGACCACAGCTGGTTTGCATATTTTAACGATGGCACATAGGGATTCAATGCGATGGTCAGTGTTCAGCCTCAAATACAAAGTAATGCATTACATTTATGGAGAAAATATAATGCATTATTTTGTATATAATCCCAGATGTGTCAGTATTTACACAGTATTTGCACTCTATCGTCCCCTGCGGTCACAGAAAATGATGGGTCACAGATTTTTCTGTAACACCTGTTTTGGAAATTGCAACTAATAAAAATGACAGGGCTCTTTTAGTTTGAGTGTCGCTTGAGTTCAGACTGGTTTCTCGGCAGCCAGAGCATTTTGATACCTCAGCAAACATTATTTTGCCATTTTTCCCCCCCACAAAAGCTGGAGACAGTGCTTTTTGAAGACTAGTGAAGTACACTTTACTGCCTATTTGTTTCGTTTTTTTTCTCAAAGGCATGGTTCTCAGAAAGAAAGATGAGGTATTAATACTCATAAGATATATGAGGTGAGTAATTTTAGCTAGGTAGCTAATTGCTAGCCTCCTACCTCTGGCAGTTATGCTAGCTGCTATGCTCACTGACAAGCTAACTACCGTTAAGCTAAAAGCAATGCAGCTATTTCTTCGTATTTTATGCATTTATACACAAAACAGACATGTTTTCAAGGCATAGGAAGGTTGCAGGTATCAAAATATTACAATTTGCTAAATGTGTATCCATGTTTTCCTTGAGTCATGAAGCCGTTTTTGAGAACATCCCTGAATGTCTTTCTCCAAAATTACCCATTTTAGTTGTGCTTCTGTTGTGTTTGTCCAAGATCCTTTTGGTTTATCTTAGTTGCCACACCATATGTTTTTGAGATCTGTCACATCAGTCCAAGCTGAACTTTTTTTTTTTCTTTTTTGTTTTGTTTTGTTTTCCGTTGTTTGCCTGTCAGTCATCCACAACAAAGATCTCCTAGCTACCATTCATCTGCTGGTTGCCATGGCAAAAGCCTTCCAGCCTGAGCTAAATCTGCCACCTAATGTGAAGATTGACGTTGTCACAGTAGAAGTAAGTCTTTTCAGCCCCGGACCTGCCTGGTGAAATTCCCACACAGCTTTGGCTAACTTTTCATTTTCACGCAGGTAAGCAAGAGCGGAATCAAATCTGAGGTGCAGACCGAAGTCCTGACAGAGGACAGGTGAGTGGATTTCTGCGTCTTGCTTGTGTCTTACTCTGATTTCATTTATATATATATATATATAAAAAAAAAACAGAAGTCATATCACATTTATTTTCTTTTTCTGCAGCAACGCAGGCTCAGGCTCCTCTAGCTATCCTGGAAGTGAGTGAGAGTGGTCAGAGGTTGAGCTGAAGTGACATCTTGAATGTTGTCCAAACACCATTAAAGCCTAACACATTTTTCTGGATGTCTCACCAACCCAGGGGAAGATCCCATTGAGCAACTGCTGAAGCTTGAGGCTACCAAGGTCAACACAGTGAAGAAGGTAAAAAAAAATAAAAAATAGACGACAGGAGGAGACATGCTGGCATTGTTCAAGGTGTTGATGCTCCCAACTTTAGAGATTTGTAAAGTTAATGCATAAAATACACCTCATACTGTGTGGGCTTGTGGTCCGCACTTCAACTTTCACTATAGTGAACAAGTCTGCTTAGTCCTGTCACTGTAACATTTTCTTTTTAGGGATTATCCCATGTTGCAGATCTAAACTACAAAAAGTCCAGTCAATTTAACATCTCTTCACAAAAATAGGCCAACAAGAAAATCATGGACTGTTGATTTTTGAATCTGTAATGTAAAATGATCCAATTAAAGCAGGATGCTTTAGTTAGCTCCACAATTAGCAGTTGATTAGGCGGGACAAGGCTAGGCATGTTTATTAGCACAGCAGGATCCATACACAAGGTCATTCAAAGTGCTAAAAACTGTTCAAGAAAAAGATAAACAAAGCAATAACTGTAATCATTTAAAGATGACATAAAAGGAAATAAACAGTCAAATGCACATTTAGACATTTAGACAAGATAAGTGTCATTTCCTTGACCCACAAAGCTGGCTTACCCTGTTGATGTCAGCCAATGACGGTGCCCTCTGCACCCGGCGAGTCAGGGCTGTGATAAAGGTGGCCTGACATTTGCCCACTTTGGTGCGTCGATCCTTTCACAAAACACTGGGAGGCAGCAAAAAAGGCGCCTTAATCCGGCCTTGAAGTGTTTTGTAAGAGCTAATAACACTTCCAGTCCCGATTTAAAGAATCCAATAGTTTTTGGACGTCGGGTTTACAGGGAGTTCGTTCCAGAGCTGGTGAGCGTAGAAACTAAATGCTGTCCGCGCTGGTCCTTGCAACACTGAGCTAACAAGTCTCTGAAGACACGAGGCGTCTAAAAGGATCCCACGAGACGTTCAGGTCCAACACCATTCCTTGAAGTTCAATAACACCATTTAAAAATCTATCCTTTTACTAACAGGGACTCAGTGCAATCCTGTGGTGTGATCCATTTCCCTGGTGCCGGTCAGGACTGTGGCAACAAGGTTTTGGTTAAGCTCTGATTAATTGTCTTACATATGCCAGTGAAGGCACCGTAAATATGACTTAAAATAGTGAAGCTAAGTTTTCACTTTACACCTTTGGCTTTGTAGGTCTGGGTCTAAAGCCACACCAAAGTTGCTCACATGTTCTGTCATTTTTAGCCTAATTGGATCTAGTAGAGTGCTGATCTCAAACATTTCATTTTGGATACCAAAAAGAAAAAAAAAGCAGACCAAGTGAGTATAAAGGACTTGTAGAATAAAATGTGTCATCAGCATGGTTATGTTAAGCAAGTAAATTTGTAAAAATGGAGCCTGGAGGAACACCGCATGTGATTGTTGTTCACTCAGACACAGCTTTTATAAATGACATAATGAAGTCTTGATTTGCTAAATTAGATGTTTCGCAGTTTCACAAGTACCCATCAACTCTACTGTTTGCCAATATTTTATGACCAGCAACTGCATCAAATGAAGCACTGACATCCAGTAAAAGTAAAGACAGATGCATTTGATGCAAAACTATGTCAGTCTTTGATCTGTGATGTGTTTCAAGCCAAGCTGGCCACGGAAGAGAACATTTTTCATCAGAACAACTTATTTGTTGAAGAGCTGACATTTCAGTTTTCCTCCTTGCCAATAATCTTCATGCTGCTGGACCTCCATGTTTATACGATGTACTGTCATAGTTTGTCTCTCTAGGAGGAAATACTCTGTTTGTCGAACCAAGCAGCCGATGTTGTGAGGTTACGCTGTCATTACTTGTAGATCAATGTCCTATTGACAACCTTAGATGTGCTTGTTGTGCTCAAATGTGTTTCGCTGAGCTTTCTCAACAGGATTGCCTTCAAATCTCCAGGTATTTCTGAGTCCAACTTTCAAAGGACTGTTTTCATCCACATTCTCTAATCTAATCATATGTTCAGTGTTCAGTACAAGTAGAAACCATTCAAAGTGAACTAATTCGAGGTGTCTTCAGGATGCCAGCGATGACTGGCATTTTGATCCTTCACAGGTTTTACTTCTAAGAATACAACGCGATAAAAGGCAAAGAACATGGACTTGGTGGTTTTATCGTCAGAGGAAATTCACACTCTGCCTGTTGCATTAGTTTTTATCGGCTGTTTATTTGGCTGCAACTACAGTTAAACTTTGTGAACTTTAGTGACTTAGCCAAGTGTCTCTTTTCCTTCTCCGGTTAATTTTCAACTGTTTGACCAATTTATTGCGTGACTTTTAGTAATGGCTGCACACAGTAACAGTTGCTACTTTACTATGAGCCTGATTACATCCCCTACTACAGTGGATGGCTTTGGTGACGGCACCTTTACTTACTCCCTCGCTTCTCAACTTCCGCTTTCAGGCCATCTTACACTTCGTCAACCAGAACATGGCATCGCTGGGTCTGCAGGTGGCTGATATGGACAAACAGGTACAATCTGACGGTTCGTTTACTCCAGGCTGCCGAATAATAAAAATAGACTCTACATTTAGCTTGCCTGAGATTTTATCACTGTTCGTATGAACGAGATCCAAAGTCCCGCGTTTCTGTCCCAGTTTGCTGATGGAGTGATATTGCTGCTGCTGATTGGCCAACTGGAAGGCTTCTTCATCCCACTGGTTGACTTCCACCTGACCCCTGCTAACGACGCCGAGATGGTAGGGTGTATGATTTTAAAGTTTGAAGTCTTCTTTTCATCAAATTTCAACATCTTAACATGATTTTTTTATATTTAAAATAAACGGTTGTGCGATGAAGACCTTCACTCTACTAGGATTTCTAAAAACCTTTGCTTTTATGTGTCTTAATTTCTTATCTAACCACTCAAAAACAGGCACAAGTACCTATTATAATGCATGTTTTGATCAAATGCATTTATGCAATTAACATAATAAAGCACTTGTGCCAATATCTTTGATCTTAATTTACGTTGGGCCAACAGGATGCGGCCTGTGAAGGTAAAACCTCTTTTATCTGAAATACGACGGGTTCATGAATAATTCACTGGGGCAACGACATCCGCTAACATCTTCCCTCTCAGACATATAGACGGTAAAATGATAGGAACAAAGTAATCAAAAATATATCTTTGTGTCTGATGTTTAGTAGTTATATGTTAAGGACATTCCACACTCCTATTACCAAGAGTTGGAGGATTTAATTTCAAAAACACAAGGCGTGGCTGCAACTGCAAAATGAAATATTGACGTCATATCGGAACATAATTCGTATTTAAGGAGATAAAACAGGTTTTAAATGTAAATTAGCATTATTTAAACTCACTTTGATAAATATGTTTGTGCTTTGTTTTTGGACTGCAGCTTCATAATGTGACGTTAGCCCTGGATCTCCTGGATGATATTGGCCTGCAGCTGCCCAATATTGACCCGCAAGGTGAGGAAAATGACGTCACTTTCCAGAGGAGCAAAAAACACAATCACAACACGGCACAAAATATTGGCTTGATGGCAGAAAAAAATCTAGCGTCTGTAAAATTACTGCAAACCGAGTCAGATAGCTGAAAGCGCCCCTGCTCCAAGACAGCAGTGTCAAACTAATTCATATTATCTCCTCTATCAGCAGCATTTATCCGGCTGAAATGGGAAAAGCTAAAAATCTGTTTGTGTGTCAGGCGGGACGCTTTGTCCACGGAGAATTTAATCGCTGGAGTGGAGAGAGGGATCGACGGTGTTTCACAGGAAAAAGATGAAATTGTTCAGGGAATATAAATGAGCGTGACTCGCGTCTTAGTATTTATACCTTAAGATGATTTTCTCCGTCTCAGGCCACCATCGTTCCTTTAGAGAGGAGCAGCAGAAAAGGCAGCCTCAAAGGGACAATGTTGTCTTGATGTCCTCTGATAGGAAAAGGGATTTAACCCAGCTCCTCTGCTGCAGGAGCGTTTGCCTGCGAGGAGGAATCCATGTTCATGAGCCGTGCTATCCTGGATATTATTGTTATCGGGCTCAAAATGTTGATTGTATCTGTGTACTATATTAAAAAGAAAGAGTGTCTTTCAACTCCAATTTGAAAATTGCCGTACTAATGATACAATTATAAACCTCTGAATATGAGTTTTTCATCCAGCAAAAAAAAAAAAGATATTTCTCCTTTTGATGCTTCCAGCCAATTTACAGCATGCAATGCTTAAAAAGACAAAACTCGACATTACAGTACATTGGACAAATTGTTTTCTGTTTTTGGTCAAACTGGAATATCAGAATTATTTCTATTAGCAAAATGGCAGAAAAATTTGAGCTTTTTAGAGAATTTTTTTGTACTTTTCTTCAAATTGAGGAGAACTATGCCTGGGAATAATTTGGGAACACACAGATAGTAATTTTATAACTTGGTACGTTTCCAATTAAGGTTAATGAATGCAACATTTGAATTAAATGGTAGCGCACCTGAGGATTTCAACCTCCAACACGCTGCTCACTTTGTGACATCATGGAGCAAATCTTAAAAATATCAGGCAAAATTATGGACCTCGATAACTCTGGTTCATTTTGGGGGACAGTTTTTATCCGTTAAAGTATAAAAACCAGTCAGTAATCATTATGTCTCACAGATAAATGTGTTGTGGTGTGAAATGTAGCTTGAGCTGCAGGCTGAAGCTGTTCAGTGAAACTCATCATTCGCGTTGACACAAGCTGAAAGGCCGCTCCGAGAGGAAGAAGGCATTGCTCTAAAGGGAACATAAAAAGCACAGTTACGGTTTGCAGAAGCACTCATTTGGTAAATATTGAGTTAAATATCTGTGTTTTGGAGTAGCCATTTCAAAACTCGGATCTTAGTCCCGCTGAAGATTTTTAAGCAGATCTGAAAAGGTGTGTGAACAATTCAGTTGTTACCTGACTGGAGGAATCAGCCAAAATTCCTGCCAGCTGTTGCGAGAAACTTCGGGAAGGATACAGAAAAATTAAACAAAATCGATTTGCATGGCTTTGGATGGTTTCACATAATACTGTACAATACAGCAACGTAATGAATCAACTAAAATTTGAGCTCTTTATCGTCCCGTGCAGGGTAGTATTTAACCACTTTATGACTTTTTATTGCATTGAATATAGTTGCACAATAAAACACTGAAGCAAATAATATTGTAGAGAATACCATTAGAAAAATATTCATGATATTTTTATAGTACTGGGTGTTTATTAACATAAAAATATTGCATGACACTGTAAACCACAGGTTACTCTCATGCGGTAAGTAGCAAATATAATCAGTTGCTGTATAACTTTTTTCACTGCAAATAGGAGAACAACGAAGCAAGGGAAACAACCGATATATCGGGACCTGAGTCCATCAGTACCAAACAGATTGATTTGGTATCGATCCATCAATTGGTATTGATGGATACGAATCCTTCAATTACCAAACGGGTCAGTCTTTCCTCTCCGTAGATCCGTTACCGACTGGATGATCTTTTGGTTGAGTTTCAACTTCCCTCTTACAGGCGCTCAAACTCGCCCATTCTCTTCTCCACCGGACGCGCACGGCGCCTTTTCAACCTTAAAATAAATTCCCGGCACTATAACTGATCATGTAAAGACCGGCACGATTAATCTAAGTCCAGAGGTGGCAGTTAATTTAATTCATTTTTACTGTCTTTTTAATTAACGCCATAATTGCTGTAATGAAAGGATGAATTCCAGGACTAAAGGCCTTTAAACGGGAGCATGCTGTGCGTGTTAATTAGATGAGCCAGCGATGGAGTCAATCTTAATGTCACGTTCATTCACTTATTGAGTCCCACCAAGGACAGAGAGATCAAATTTCTGCCTAATGGATTTTTCTTGTCCTCCTGATCTGTTGACCCGCCTGAGTGGATTGTGAGAGGAGCTATTAGCTAATGTCCACAAAGCGTGGTCGCAGTCACGGCGCTTCGACTTGGCCAGGCTGATTACGTAACATTTGTCCTGTGAATATTGTGACAGATATCGTCTCTCAGGACGTCGCCGCCACCTTGAAGGTCCTTTACGCCCTGTTCAGGAAGCACAAAAGGAACTGAGGGAGGAAGACAAGATGAGCTGCTGGAAATAAACAAGAAGATGGGAGGGGAAAAGTGTTTGCTGTGTAATTTATTGCTGTATTTTTGTTTTTTGGGTCGTCGTACAGATTTAGACAAAAACAGTGGGATCTA
>NW_015116796.1:27256-29060 GCF_001443285.1 Poecilia latipinna | reverse complement strand
AAACCACTGCGCATGTCTCAGAGCGCCGCGTTCGAGTGAAAGGTGGGGAGTGGAGGGGAGTAACAGAAATACGTTATTGCTTGAATTTTAATTGGTGCGTTTTGGATCCACTGAAAACAAAGATGTTAACAAATAAACTGGCCAGTATGCTGTACGTTTAGTGGTATTTTCACAGTTGCGGTCTCGACTGGTCTTGAAGTAAAATGCCGAGTCCTCAGAGCCCGAGACCGAGACCAAATGCGGTCGAGTCCGAGACGAGACCAAGACCATCAAAAAATGGTCTTAAGACCGGTCTCGAGACCAAGACCAATTTCGAGTACCACAACACTGGCAGTAGACCATGAATGTGCTGTACATAAACTAAGGTGAAAAAAGTGGCATCACATAATTCAAAAATTCAAGAAAAACCATTAAAACTAACAAGTTTTGTTGGCAGCCATTTTGTCTCCAACCTGTAGACAAAATTGCTTTCAAATTTTTTAAATTATATCAACAGGGGGTTAATTATGAATTAATTATGGGCCAGGGGCCCCGGGGCCCAGGCCACATGACCAGAGGCGAAGAATCCGTGACCATGGCAATAGACAAGCAGGATCGCCTCTGAGTCTCAGCCCGACTTTACATGTGATGTTCCATCAGAAGCTGTCCAGGGCAGCATTCAGTCCCGCTGTGTAGAAAAATCTGGACAAAGTGTGTGGCCCCCCTTGGCAGAGCGAGGGAGAGACAGAGAGATACAGCAGATGAGTCATTGTTTTCAAACCTCCGTCTCACATCGGGCAGAAGCTGTTGGTCTTTTCTGCCATAGGAGACCCTCAGAAATCACCCCTGGGTCTCGTCCTTCAGCCAGGTGTTTCCTCAGAGATCAGATCCTGTAAGCTGCACTCAGTCCTCACGTGACAACAGGAAAAATCAATCCAACCTCACTGACCTCTGTAGAAGGTGTAAGAATTGTCAAGTAGGTGTTGGCCCTCAAACAGCAGTCCAGCAGAAGATGGCATAATTCATATGTGTAGAAAGTGCAAATGTCCAAGTCAGCATGGCTAAGAACAGCGGATGCCTGATGGCGAAGCCAGAGGCCTTTCTCATCACCTCCTCGCACAGCACCGAACCCGCAAAACCCAGCTGCCACGGCCCCCGTCAGACCACAGGAAGCAGCACTACTAGAATAAAACACAAAGTAAATTAAGAAAAAAGAAGTGTATGCCACCTTTTGCTCACATAATTACAAATTAAATTTCTTTTCTGTAGCTTGTAATATAGATGAAGAGTTGCCTCTTTTTTGTTTTTTTTTGTTGTTTCAGCCAGGCTCAGGGTCACTCAGATAAGGTCCACTGCCTCAGTGTCTGAGCACCAAAGAAAAGATAGAATAGAAATGCGTTAAGATGATTCATCCTCAGATGTTTCAGAATTAATCAGTTGTGGAATCAACTCCTCTCAAAAATTAAACTCTCAAAAATTATTAAAAATGTAAACAAAATGTAGTATTTTCGGCTACATACACTTTTCAGACATTGGTTATTCAAATGCATATGTAAAATAATTAATTTAATAGTGTCTAATTTTACACAAAAGCATCCTTGTGATAATGCCATGCTTTACGACAACCAGAAAAAAGAAAACTATAATCAAATATTCTTTATACCATTAATGAAAATATTACAATTTCCTGATATTTTTCAAAACGGCTGAGTGTTGTATTTATGTATTGTTTTTTTTTTTTTTTTTTTTAGAATTTAAAAAATTGTTCACATTTTATCTGAATTATTCTCCATGTCCCCTTAGGGGCTCTGTAGAAGTTTATGGT
>NW_015116796.1:12395-23952 GCF_001443285.1 Poecilia latipinna | reverse complement strand
TTCACATTTTATCTGAATTATTCTCCATGTCCCCTTAGGGGCTCTGTAGAAGTTTATGGTACTTTTAACCAACATTTTCTCAATGATAACAATTACATCCAGCAGTAACTTTATACAATTAAAATTAGAGGTAATGCAGGAAATTCACCAATAATTTATATACAAATAAACATGGCATAGATATTGATTGAAGCTATTCAATTTTAAATTACCAATTTTTATTTTAGTAAGAGCTTCTATATAACGTTGTATTTCAGTCATGCAATAAGGCACAGTATAAGACTAATTAAATAAACTCACAATATACCAATGTCAAATGAATAAATTCTAAAATCTTGCTTAATGAATTCATAATTAACCCCCTATTGATATAATTTAAACAATTTGAAAGCAATTTTGCATTTGTTACTATTCTCCAAAACTAAAATATTTCAGGGTGTGCCACAAGTTTTCCAAATTTTCTGTCTAGAATTGAAAGTAGACTATGAGATGTTTTAAAGGTAAAGTTTTATCAGAAATGTTTTATGTTTATCATTTATCATTTTCCCCTTTTGTTTTCTTATGTAAATAGAAAACAAACATTTCTGACAACAACATTTCTATTGTTATCAGAAATATTTTTCAGAGACTCTTTTTCTGTACACATTTAATGTCCAACTGAAACTGTACTGCAAAGGTCAAAAGTTTTATTATTTTAAAGAGTTAAAATCAGAATTTGGATTGATTTCCTAAAAGGCAGTGCCAATGTTTATTTTGAACTGACAAAACAAGAATTGATCAATTTAGGAAGAGGAGCTAAAATTGTAAACAAAGATTATGCAGTACTGTCAGATGTCATTGCGTTTCAAATCAAATGTTTTGTTGGACTTGGATTCATGTATCAATTCAATCAAAATTTAAGGCACACAAATGTTGTGAGCCAGTTATTGTCCAATCAGTTTGTTTTTTACATAATCAATTACTATCATATCCACTTTAAAAGTTTCATGTCCAATTCATCCCTTTCTACCAAGACACGCATGTTTTTCGAAAGCAGCAGTTAGTTCAGTTAGTAAGTTAGTTAGTTTGTTATTAGAAAAAAATAAAAACAACAATAATATTAATAAAAATGAAAAGAAAAGAATGTCAAACTGCCGCCATTCTGTTATTTTTTTTCTAGCCACATGATGGCGCCAAAGTCCTCATACGTTAACTTGAACCAGAAAACCGTCTCTACTCATGGTGTTTCATTGAGGTTGTGTCAAATAATGTAACATTTAAATTTAGTTATTTGTATTATGTTGTGTAATTATATATTCACATATGGATGCTTGAGTTTTCTTATTATATATCTTTGAGTTTGCATTAGTTGAACGTCTATTAATGTAATATATTTGGCCTAATGGCATTTTATTTGTTATTACAGACTGTTGGCAACAATGAGTATCAAGGTGAAAATGACCCAGTTCATGTCAACAGTTAAAAAGGAAGTTTCCTGTCCTCCATCCTGTATCTTTATCGGTACACCTTGGCTGCAAATACCTAAAGGACCTATTCTTGTGGATATGGCAGCGCACAGAGGTGCAGCAACTTCTCCAGTATGGGATACCAAAACTGACATAATTAAAAATAGAAGCAGAAATCAAAATTTTTTTGTTTTTCCTTTTCCTTAAACTTGAGTTTTAGACAAGAAATGAAAATATCTTGAATGCTTTTCTTTCATTAGCTGTACTCACAAAAGTAAAAATAAATACAAATAAACGCTTTGAAACAACAGCCTGTCTATAGTTGGTTTGTGAGCTGTTTTACTGAAATACATTAACTTTTCATTAATATTCTAAACAATCAAATATGAAGGTAGTTGAAAAACAAACATCAGCTTTAACTTACCATGCAATGTCTGGGCAAACGGAGGACTCCCGAAGCTTCAACCAGAAGTCAACTTCAGTAGTCGACTCGTCAAAACTATGAAAAACCTGACGGTGAATCTCTGAGTCCATGAGAGCCGCCGAGTAAACACACTTTCTGTCTGAGCGTCCACACACAAAAAAATAGGAATTATAACACTATTTTATAACAAAGTTGCTCAGCTCCAGCTCGTTGATAAACTGTTAGGCGTCTTTGTTGCAGCAAAGTAAACTGCGAGGCTAACCAACCAATCAGCAGAAACTGAGCCTGACGACACCGCCCCTCATTTCCATTTAAACGTTCCTTGAAGACAACACATGCACAAGGAAAAGTAAAAAGAGGAAACGAGGCAATGTCAAACAAACGCTTGTACAAGGAAAAGACAAAACAAAATATGTAAATTTTGTGATGAAAATGCATGCTTAAGGAAAACACAAACGAAAATATATAAATTTCTTGACAAAAACATATGTATAAGGACAAGGAAAAACAACAGAGATTTCTTGATGAAAACTCATGTGCAAGAAAAAGGAAAAACAAAACACATTTTTGGATGAAAATGCACATGCATGGAAAAGGCAAAAGAAATATTTCCATTTCTTGATGAAAACATGTTTTCACTCTCTGAAGTGGAAAACCAAAAATAAATTTGATTTCTGCTTTTATTTCTAATTATGTCAGTTTTGGTCCTCCATACCCCAGGTGCCAATAATCATATAGGCAATGATTTGGAATTAGAATTAGAATTAGAATTCAACTTTATTGTCATTGCACCGTCACAAGTACAAGCAACGAAATGTAGTTTGCATCTATCCAGAAGTACTATACAGGGTATAAATATGTATTTACAGGTGTACAAAGGTTGTTATAAAAATAAAATGTTCAGTATAAAAATAATATAATATAAATAAAAAATATGGGAGCTATTTGCACATATACAGATTATGCAGATTATACAGAAATGTTAGAAATGAATTGTATTATACAATGTATTATACAATGTAAGATAGATAATGGCAAATAAGATTTCCAGATTATATACAGATTATATACAGAGTATGTATGAGTCTGAGGACAGTCCGTATGTTATTGGTTTATGGGAGGTGGGGGTGGGGTACAGTCCTTATAGTTGTGTGAGGAGGTGTTCAGGAGCGTGACAGCTGTGGGAAAGAAGCTGTTCCGATGCCTGGTGGTTCTTGTCCGTAGGCTTCTGTAACGCCTCCCAGAGGGCAGGAGGGAGAAGAGTGTGTGTGCGGGGTGAGTAAAGTCCTTGGTGATTTTCCCAGCCCTTTTCAGCCCTTCCTGTAGATGTCCTGTAGATGTCCTAGATGTCCGGTGCCCTGGCGATGTGCTGGGCAGTTTTCACCACCCTCTACAGCGCCTTCCGGTCGGAGACAGAGCAGTTCCCATACCAAACTGTAATGTAGTTGGTGAGGATGCTTTCGATGGTGCAGCGGTAGAAGTTTGTGATGATCTCTGAGGACAGGTGGTTCTTCCTCGGGGTCATCATGAAGAAGAGGCGCTGGTGTGTCTTCTTGATGAGTTTGGAGCAGCTGGTCGTCCAGGTCAGTTCCTTGGAGATGTGGACCCTCAGGAACTTAAAGCTGTCTACACGCTCCACCTCTGTCCCCTTGATGTGGATGGGTGGGTGTAGGTCAGCGTTCCTCCTGAAGTCCACAATGAGCTCCTTGGTCTTCTCCGTGTTCAGCTGCAGGTTGTTTTTGTCACACCACTCAGCCAGACGGTCCACCTCCTCCCTGTAGGCGGCCTCATCATTATCTCTGATTAGGCAGATCACCGTGGTGTCATCTGCAAACTTGATGATGGCGTTTGGGCCATGGACAGGTCTGCAGTCGTAGGTGAGGATGGAGTAGAGGAAGGGACTCATCACACAGCCTTGTGGCACTCCGGTGTTTATAATGATGGTTATCCAGCCGGACATGTTGGGGTCGACTGGTCAGGAAGTTGAGCAGCCAGTTCCACATGAGTGAACTGATGCCTAGGTCGGCGAGTTTGGTAATGAGTTGTGATGGAATGACAGTGTTAAATGCTGAACTAAAGTCTAAGAACAGCATTCTGGCGTAAGTGTTCTTGCTGTCCAGATGAGAGAGGACAGAGTGCAGCACTATGGAGACTGCATCCTCTGTGCTCCTGTTCTGCCTGTATGCAAATTGGTGGGGGTCCACCAATTTGTCCATGAGAGCCACAAGGAAAAACAACACAGAGATTTCTTGATGAAAACTCATGTGCAAGAAAAAGGAAAAACAAAACACATTTTTGGATGAAAATGCACATGCATGTTCATGGTTTATACCATGAAACATGTGGGGGGGAGACAGGATCTGAGGTGTGCTAGGACCAGCCGCTCCAAGCACTTGGTGATGATGGGGGTGAGGGCTAACGGGCGGTAGTCATTGAGTCTGGTTGGGTTGGAATTCTTGGGGATTGGGATGATGGACGTAGACTTGAAGTAGGTCGGTACCACAACGCGGGCCAGGGACAGGTTGAAGATCTCCGTCAGCACTCCTGCCAGCTCTTCAGAGCACGCTCTAAGGACACGTCCAGGTATGCCATCAGGACCCGCAGCCTTGTGGGATTTAGCCGCTCCTACATCAGTGGAGAGGAGAATCAGCGGCTGTTGGTCTGAGGTGGTGGTTGCCTTAGTTGCAGTTGTGGTGTTCCCCCTCTCAAAACGAGCATAGAAGTTGTTAAGCTCGTCGAGGAAGGAGACATCAGAGGAGGTGGGGGAGGTGTTGGGATTCTTGTAGTCTGTGAGAATCTGAAGGGGGTTGGAGTTGGAAAAGTGATCCTCCACCTTCTTTTTGTAGTGGTGTTTGGCCTTCTTGATTCCCCTCTTCAGCTCAGCCCTGGCTGCACTGTAGGTCTGTGCATCCCCTGACCTGAAGGCGATGTTGCGGGCCTTCAGCAGGAGACGAACATCTCAGTTCATCCAGGGTTTCTGGATGAACATGGTACATGGTGATGCGTTTATGGGTGGTGACGGAGTCTATGGTAGTGGAGATGTGGTCCAATACAGATGAAGCATACTGATCCAAGTCTTTGTGGTGGAAAGTATTCCAATCTGTGTTCCTGAACCGATCCTGGAGCACAGCGTCTGAACCCCCTGGCCACACCTTTACTCTCCTCACAGTGGGTTTCACATGTTGGATGAGTGGTGAGTACCGAGGTGTGAGGAACAGGGAGAGATGATCTGATTGTCCGATGTGGTTAATGCTAACTTCACTGCTGAACTACAGCTTGATTGAGCTGACGGCCATCGGAGACAGTTCCACTGTTCAATAAGTTCTCAAAATTCAGATGGTCTTCACGGTCTCTTCTCCCGATGTGAACACGAAGACTGTCCCGAGACACCACCCTGAATAATAGCTAGTGCTTTGGCTTTATACTTTGTGGGTAATGCCTATGTGACTTTTTGCATGAACCTTTAAAATGATCTTTTACTGGAAAATTCTCCTTTTTTACCATTGAAACTGTTGTGAATGATTCACCACAATCTTTGTACTCTCTGTCCAAAACAACTTCTTTTCTCAGGCAACATTTGTGTCATTTTCTGTCCCTTATCTTACCAATTAAGGCATCTTATACATTTGGAATTAAAACCTTATTTAAATGAAAAAGTCTTGCTCTGTTTATCACATGACTTCCCAATTACTGAAATTATTGTTCAATATTAATTCATTATGGATATTTGTAGCATTGAATTCGCCAGTTATCAAAAATCATCTGACTGCTCACAATTTTAACTTGTCAATTATATAACCTGTAGAGCTTAGATCAACTTTCCATCATTTTAACTTTTCCATGTTTACAACTTATGATAAACAGAAAAAAGATTAAAGCATTTGCCACAAGACAAAACAGAGCATGTTCATGGTTTGTACTTAAGTCTTATCCTTACCGTGCAACAGTTTGACATGTTTGTCATGTTTCCTTGTATTACTAGTTTCAGGCTGACTTCTAAAAGCCTAATACTGAATTGGTCCCACAAACTATCCTATCAATCTATCAGTTTTCTTTCATCAACTCTAATAAATCTATGTAGATGACTAACAATATCTACAGAAGAACATGCCTCTACTTCTGTAAATGTTTGTCACCATTAAGTCTACGTCTTCCGCATAGAATATAATGGATGTTCCTAGATTATTTAATACCACCAAAAATCATAATTAGTTTTATTAAAACCATCAAATCTGGTCTTATTTCCCCCAAATACTTATTTCTTACACTTGTCCCACCCTGGGATTACATCATCCTAACATTATGTCTCTCCATATCCATATGAGAAAGGAGGAATCTCAGTGACTGTTAAAAAGGTTACATCAATCTGTAAATAATAAAACTTTGATTATTCACTGGAGAAGGATAAGTAAATACTTAACTTTAAAACATAAGAATGTTTTCTCTAAGAGCACACACACAAAAGTATTTCCCCAAAGTCTCTGCACTCTGCAGTCAGGAAACTGCAACTTTCTCAATGCCCTGTGACTATGGAGATTTTACAATCTCCTGCTCATTGTCACTCAAGATTTACACACAAAAAACAGCTGAATACTTACTTATTAACTGCAATGACATATTATCTTTTAATTAAGGGCAGGGGGGCTGTCGAATCTCAGGTATTTCGATACCCTCAGATGGATGACAGAGAAGCATCCAGACTAGCTTTTGACACTGCATAAAAATGACTACCTCCATTGCTTCTTTGCTTCAGTTAAATACCCATCAAATGCTAAACAGCAACAAGATGTAAATCAACACTGGCTGTTATTGGCCCCATTCTACTTAACTGATGTGTTCAAATGTGACTTACCAGTAGTATTTTTTTTAAATGTTTTGTTGGCTCTGGTGGCCTTTATTTGAAAGTAGTTTGACAAGAAACAGGGTTGAGAGAGGGGGAAGACGTGGTGAATGTCACCAGGCCGGGAATCAAGCCTGCGACCACCGGCATGAGGACTAAGGCCTTCATATATGAGTCACGCTTTTCCCCTGCAACACCACAGCTCCCCCACACTGGCCACTAGTATTGATGCCAATACATTGTGCATCCTTACTTCCAAGTAGTTAAATCATCCAAAATACCAGTAGAAACATGCAAAAATATTTTTAGCAATTCTAAGTTTTTAATTGCTGTAATGTTAAAGACTGTTCCATTAAGGTCTTAAATTTGGCATGATATAAAATACATTTTTAAAATAAAATACATTTTAAAAAAACATGAATGGAAACAGAAATTCTTTAAAGTATATGTCTAATTTCCTATTAAATTTCTTAATAGAGTGAATATGATTTAAAATTTAATCTGCCAAGGACATGGCTGCTTTGGGCTTAATTCAATTCAAAAAGACTTCATTACGGTAAAGGAAAATAAAATATATTGTAGCTGTTGATGGCTTTGGAAGGCAGAATTTTCTTTAATGGTCTGTATGAAGAAGCCATCAATCCATTTTCTTTACACCCTTGTCCCTTAGTGAGGTCAGGAGGGGTGCTGCTGCCTCTCCAGCTAACGTTCCGGGAGAGAGGCGGGGGGCACCCTGGACAGGGCGCCAGTCTGTTGCAGGGCAACACAGAGACAGACAGGACACACAACCATGCACACACACACACCTAGGAAGAATTTAGAGAAACCAATTAACCTAACAGTCATGTTTTTGGACTGAGGGAGGAAGCCGGAGAACCTGGGAGAACCCACCCTGTATGAAGAAGCCTTCAACTGAAGATACTGTTGTTTGACATTCTGATGTCTGCACAGTTCTTCATTTATGAAAAGGGATATTACAGAAAAGACCAAGCCGGAATATGCAAAGCTTTCAGATTTAACATTTTGAAAATCATATATTATCTTTCTCCCACATCAGTTTTGCACTACTACATTGAGTTAGCTTAATCAAAAAATCCCCTCAAACTAAAATTACAAGTGGGTAAACTTTTATTGTAAGCTCTTTAACATGACTTTACCATTATGTTTACCACTATTAAAAAACAAACCAAAGAATATATTGTACATACATTAGTAAAATGTTCAAGGTCAAAAACATGTATGCAATATTTTCTATCAGATTTGAAAATACAGTGTGAACAGCTGAAAAATAATAGAAAAAAAGTTCCAGGTGATATCGCTTCCAGTAGTCTGCTATTTAACATGAAAAAAAATAAACTGCAAAAAGTTAATTCATTTCATTATTTTACTTTTTCATTCCATTTGGCTATTTTAAAACTTCACACTATCATGTCTAATGACCGTTAGTAAAACCAATTCTTCTTCGTGCACTTTCTCATCTGATTCTATTCTGCTACACAAACAACTTCACATAATTTTTGCTTGCACATATGAAGAGAAACAGAAATTTGATCTAAGTCCTGGGCAGACATAAAATAAAGACTATTTACTGTCAGACACAAACAGGGTCTATGTAGACAGAATAAGTGGCTCAATCACACTCAAACAGGATTCTGAAGAACACCCTCAAACTGATCGATCTTGCACACTGCCTCCTCATGGAAGATAGTTCTGAATGTAACTCCATGTTAATATACCCCTCATTTTAATTATAACTACAGATAAGTAAGTTATTCCTAAATCAATATCTAAAGGCCACTTTAGTGTTGAATGTATGGGCCTAGATCTTATATGTCTAAAGACTGGGCACTAATGACAGTATCTAACCACTTTTTGTATGCCACAGCATAGTTGTTCTGCTCAGCATTACAACAACTGTTCAGTATGCTGTTAACAAAGGTGTGTTCATTTTGTAGGGTCAGAAGGTTGGGCAGAAGGATTCCTCTCCTTAGACGTTTGCTGTCATGGTCAGGCAAGGACACCCTATCCACCTCCATAGGAACACCAACATGTTTATGTCTGTCCACACTCTTCCCCTGGCTGCCACCTGGCTCATTGATTCCAGTAGGCTTCAACTCATTCTCTTTGCCGACACTGCAGATATCTTGATCCTGCCTCCAGTGGTGCCATAAGTAGTACACATGCCGCCTGGAAGAGAGAAAATGATTATTACTGCAATTTATTACTGATTTTACACTCACAGGCCATTTTATTAGGCACACCTGCTCATTAATGCAAATGTTGAATCAGCCAATCACATGGCAACAACTTAATGCATGTAGACATGACCAAGACAAGACAAGCATCAGAATGGGGAAAAAGGTGATTTAAGTGACTTTGAATGTGGCATGTTTATTGGTGCCAGACAGGCTGGTCTGAGTATTTCAGAAACTGCTGATCTACAGGGATTTTTATGCACAACCATCTCTAGGGTTTACAGAGAGAATGGTCTGAAAATGAGAAAATATCCAGTGAGCTGCAGTTCTGTGGACGCAAATGCCTTGTTGAGGTCAGAGGTCGGAGGAGAATGGCCAGACTAGTTTGAGCTGATAGAACGGCAACAGTAACTCAAATAATCACTTGTTACAACCGAGGTATGCAGAAGAGCATCTCTGACTTCTGTCAGCTAAGAACAGGAAACTGAGGCTACAATTCACACAGGCTCACCAAAATCGGACAATAGAAGATTGGAAAAGCTTTGCCTGGTCTGATGAGTCTCGATTTCTGCTGCGACATTCAGATGGTACGGTCAGAATTTGAGGTCAACAACAAGAAAGCCTGGATTCATCCTGCCTTGTATCAACAGTTTAGGCTGGTGATGGTGGTGCAATGGTGTGGGGGATATTTTCCTGCCACACTTTGGGCCCATTAATACCAATTGAGCATCGTGTCAATGCCACAGCCTACCTGAGTGGTGGTGTTGTTATTGTTGCTGACCATCCCTTTACACATAGTGTACCATCTTCTGATGGATACTTCCAGTAGGATAATGCTTCATGTCATCAAGTGTGAATCATCTCAGACTGGTTTCTTGAACACGATAATGAGTTCATTGAACTCGAATGGCCTCCACAGTCACCAGATCTCAATCCAATAGAAAACCTTTGGGATGTGACGGAACGGGAGATTCACATCATGGATGTGCAGCCGACAAATCTGCAGCAACTGCATGATGCCATCATGTCAATATGGACCAAACTCTCTGAGGAATGTTTCCAGTACCTTGTTGAATCAATGCCATAAAGGATTAAGGCAGGTCTGAAAACAAAAAGGGGGTCCATCCCGATACAAGCAAGGTGTACCTAATAAAGTGGCCAGTGAGTGTATACCTGCAGTATATATTCAATACAAGATTCCATCACGTCTGCTGGATCAGACGATGAGTTTTATGTCTTGAATATGAAAAGCAGCTTGGTTATAGACCAACATCTGGTCTGAATGATTGTGAACAGGTGGTTGTCAAAACTCTTTCTACATGTGAATTAAGACCTAGTTTCAGAAAACCATGGTTTCAACACTCATCAAAAACAAAAAGTAATTTATTTTCAAAAGTACATAAGCTTCCCTCAGCAAAATTAAAATCCAGAACGAAATACCAAAAATCTCTTTAGAAAATTGCTTCTCCATAAATGTCTTGAACCAATATGTACTGCAGACATATTTTTTCCTAATGTGTACATTCAAATTATGAAAGCTTACCTGTGACTCCAGAGTGTTTCATGTCCAGGAAAAGACTGAATCAGGTCAGAGCATAGTTCAGTCTCCTGGTAAAAAAGTTTAAATACTGTAGTGATCCTATCCCCACAGGCTGCATCACCCAATGACAGCTCACCATTAGCCTGAGGACAGGTGCTATGGACTGTATTGCTCTGGTGCTGGGATGGACAAAACATTGTGCTAGCAGAATCAGAAGACAAAGACTGGCTCAGTTCAGTGTTCAGTAACTCCTTGAGAAGGAACTGCCGGTAGTGAAACCCACTGTGATCAGATACGTGCATGGAGACCCATGGATGCACAGATGACAGTTCATCACGGAAAACCTGTGAGAAAATGATCCAAAAAAGGCAGATTACCTGCAGAGTTAAAAACAGGAGACTGAAGGTTTAAAATCAGCAGCAAATTTTCACTGCTATGCTAATAATGCTCTATTTTTAGCCATAAATCCAATCAGTTTGGTAGACTATAAGCATGTCTTGAAAACCTTGGTGACTTCAAATTTTCTGATTTTAAATTCAGATGTTGTCATTCTTTAAAAAAGAAACTCTTTACACAATCATTTTATGTAGATGGTATTAAGTTGGCCCTCAGTGACAGAGTAAGGAACTTTGGTCTTATTTTTGACCAGGATGTGTCACTTAAATCCTATATTAAACAGGTTCTATGATTTAATTCATTTTCTCTCTATAATATTGTCAACATTAGAAATATTCTGTCCAGGAGCTATGCTGAAAAACCACTCAATGCATCTGTTACTTCAAGGCTCATAATTCTTTACAATCAAGAAGTTTATAAAATGCAGTTAAAAGAAAATGCTGCAGTAAGACTTCTGATGACAAAAAGAGAGATCAGATTTCTGCTATTTTAAATTCTCTTCATTGGCTCTCTGTTAGGTCCAGAATGAAATTTAAAACTGTCCTTCTCACATACAAACCTTAATAATCTGCTCCATCATACATATATGTTCCTAACACAGAACTTTGCTCTAAGACTGCAGGTTTCCTGTTGGTTCCTGGAGGTTCTAAAAGTAGAATGGAAGGCAGATCCTTCAGTTTTCAGTCGAGTACCGATCAGGTTTTTTCCTGCCGATTT
>NW_015116796.1:4549-8078 GCF_001443285.1 Poecilia latipinna | reverse complement strand
GATCCAGGTGATCGGTTTGTGTGATCGTCAACAAGAGACCGTGATCGGATCATACACTTTTTCAAGGAAATCGGCCGATTATGATCGGTGGCTGATCGATCGGCACATCTCTAGTTTTCAGGCTCCTCTCTGGTGGAACCACCTCCCGGATTTAATCCATGAGGCAGACACCCTGAATACTTTTAATACTAGGCTTAAAACTTTCCTTTTCCATAGTGACCCCACTATGTCACTATGTCCTCCAGCAGCTTATGTCTATAGCAGCATAATTACAGGGTTAGCTCAAGCCAGTCTAACTGTAGGCTGTATTTGATTGTACTACGTAGATTAACCAGCTATAATCCCAGAAATCATCTTTGTAAATTTGCTGCAATCTTTAAACCCTGACACAAAAAATCTTTCAGTGGCTACTGAGTGATAAAAATGCATAAAGTAATATGACAAGTGATATGTAGGATGAGCTGTATGTTGACACATACATACATTCAATGCAATAAGACACTTGCTTTGAAGACATAAACACTTTGCACTTTTATTTGCTTAATGTTATATTAAGCAAATAAAAGTGCAATGTGAGGTAATATTTTTTAATAATGTCTTAGTCAAACCTTTATGTTGCCTTTGGCCATGTGCTGCAGTACCCAGATGCGGTGGGACCAGGCGTTATAATTACTAGGATAGCGACAAGCTGCATCAGAGCACACCTTCATCTCCTGGTGTATTAATCGGTCCAGAGGACTACCCAAAAACGGGGTCCTCTCTGCATCAGGCTGCTCTGCTTCAACCTGCTGCTGAGTCTTGTGGGCCACAGCAGAAAACTGACGCAGGATGTGTTGCAACACCCAGCGTCTGGAGGGAGACACAGAATGTTCAAGAATCAGGTATATAATTTAATCAGCAGAGACATGATATAACATATCAGTATTTGCATACTAAGTGTTTTTAGCTGTCTTTTTTTTATTATTAAGATGCATGATTTTTTTTATTTTTTTTTATTTGAAGTTCTGTAGCTCCTATGTGGATTTTGCACTCCCACTAAGTATTGTGACAGTATTTGGTGTCACTAGATATTTCAAACCTAACTCGCTGAATTTTAGATGACTATGAGAAGACGGTACTAACAGTGCACATTTTTAATTCAGCAATATAATGTGGGTTGCAGGACTGTACAAGACCTCAACGCAGCAATTATGTTGATGTCAGGAATCACACTGGTGAGTAAAGCTGACAAGGTACATTTTTAAAGTTAAAGTGGTACACAAAAAATCATTCCTTTAATTAATTTATTTTACAGAGTAAAAAATGTGAACTATTCTCACAAAGTAACTGACTGTATCAGTTTCTTCTTTGTGAAGAAAGTGCCATTTTGAACTTCCTTAATAAATACTTTCTTGCTAAAAAACTCGAACTTTAGCAAACTCTGTCTTGGGATTTTGAGCTATCAGCTTCATTTTTGGTCAATATGCAGTTAAGGGATGGGGGATTAAAATTGATCAAAATCATGAGTTTTTGAGCATGTGGCCAAGCAGTGATCTACGCGTACTCTCCAAAGCAAACGAAACGCTATAACTTTCATTCCCAATGGCTAAGTAGCACCAAACTTGGTATGAGTGATTTAGGTAGGATGTTGTATCTGAGCAAATGTCTATGAGACTATGTCATCATTTTCTGATGTCATCTAAGCCCTGCCCCTTCAGAGCAGCAAGTCATTTTTTTTCTTGGAAAGCTCCACCTCTGACCCCCTTGACCTAATCAAGATGATCTCATGTCAGAAGACAGATAACAAGTTGGTCTCACTTGATTTAAAGTCCAAAGAGTTTTCAGTGGAGGAACTCACCCAACAGGCAAGATGAGTGACTGACTGAGTGACTGACAAACAGACATATGGATCTATTGTCGAGATAGAGATCTAGACAATAGATCTCTATTGTAGTCCAAATTTCTATTGTTTCTACTATATATATTGCACATTACAACTATGTAGTGGATATGCTCTGATCAGGTTTTTTGCTGCCAATTCCGATCACTTATCAGGGCTGATCATTGCCAATCATCTGGATTGGCTGTAAATTTTTCACTTAAGGTATAATTGCTACTACGTTATCTGGCAAAATGGAAAAATGATCTGGCAATAAATTCACCTAATTTAGACATAAAACATGTAAAATACTTGCAGGAACAAAATACAGAAGCTAGCACAACTGAAAAACCTGCAATCAGTAAAACAACATTTAACAGTAAGGCTCTCAACACCCTATCAAATAATGTCAACAGAAAAGGAAACATTCATTCAAACTCAAATGCAGGTTGCATCAAAATAAACAATCCTGAGTTACTAAATCAAAACTTCCTGAGAGCATGGCTAGCTGATTAATGCTGGCTCTGATTGACTGTTTCTGACTGAGCGGAGTAATTCTGCAGAACATATGGAGAAGGCAAAGGAGATTGATTAAATTTTTTCAGAGCTTTTCTTTCTCATGCTAGGACATAGCGAATGTTTTAATACTTATGTAAAATCTTTTTTTTTTGTTTTGTTTTGTTTTTAAGTTACATGCTACAGCTTTAGGCAGCTGTTCGGTGTGAGAGTTCCCTGCCGGGTTGAGGTTAAACGGCGTTCCGTCTGTGAAATATTACTATCAATATCACATAGCGGCAGTCAAGCCAAGAGCAGAACCAGCATCTTCCACTGCTAGCTCATCGACTTCAATTATTTTTCAGGTTAATTTCTTAACTTTCTGACCGTCATGCTCTTCCAGGTGAGTGTTAGTAGTTGCACGCTGCTTTACCTGCTGTCTGGCCGCTCCGGATGTCTTTTTTGTCTGCAGTGAGCCATATAGCCAAAGTCTGTTAAGTGCTTGTTTTTTAAATGTTATATTAGATTTGTTGCGTTGATGCATTTTGACGTGTTTCACTCCTGAGGTATTTTTCCGTCGCAACACACAAACTTCTCCATTAACTCTAAGAGCGTTATAGTTTCACACCTCATGGCTTAGGATTTGCTGTGCAGTGTGAAGGAAAGAGGAGATAAGCTGCACACACAGGCTCTGCATTGAGATAAAGGTGATCGGTTTTGGTGATCGGCAACAAGAGACAGTGATCGGCGATCACCAATCATACACTTTTTTACAGAAATCGGCCAATTATGATCGGTGGCCGATCAATCGACACATCTCTACTATGTAGTATTCAATAGAGCTTTGGAGCTGACGTCACAGCGTATGACGTTTACGTCGCTCGGCGCGATCTTTGGTATCCACAGACCACAACAAACTAGTCAGAACACCAGTGTTTTCTTTGCGTTACCGACTGCAGTGAAGTTGTTTTCAAGTTAGATATTGGATATTCACGCTCCGTGGAGTAAGGGGCTTTTAGCTAGAGGCTGATCCGATTTGTGAACGCTAATTTCGGACAGCTGTTCTCCACCGCTCCCTCAAGGGCACCGCAGTGAAGTTAGTTTCAAGTTGGATGTTCGAGCTCCGCGGAGTAACCAGCGTTTAGCTCAAGGTTGAACCGATTTATTAACGCTAAT
>NW_015116796.1:0-616 GCF_001443285.1 Poecilia latipinna | reverse complement strand
AAGTCATTTTCTTTTTTCTTTTTTTTTTTGTCAAAATGTAGGGTTTTTCTTCAATAGCTTCCAGGTCATGTGACCTGTTGACTCAAAATCCGTGTGAAATTATTCTACTAAACTATATAGATGAGGCATATTTTTATTCCATTTTGACCCCTTTTTTATTTTTTAACCAAAATTATATTTATCAATATTTTTAAAAGTGTTCATAAAATGTATTACCTCAGGCGATCATCACATTTGTTACCTGTAATATTCAATTACATAAAATTCTAGAACAGGATCTATTTCATTACATGTTCACTTACCTGAAATATGTTAAATACAACAAATATTTACTTAAAGTGTAATCTATGTCATAAAATTTACTTCTCACCTTTATTGTTTAATTACACATTAAATGTTTAAAGATGGGCTCTTTCATCTGGTTTGTGTCATGATGTGGCAGTGGACACAAACGCAGCAGGCCGTATACATACTTTATGTGGATGCTACTTTAATAAACAAAATAAAGCCAAATAAAGCCAAACAAACCCAAAAATCCATTGTCCTGACAGTTTGCTTGTTACATTACATGTAACAAGCAGATGTCTGATTGTATAATTGTTTACTTTAATCACAT
>NW_015116795.1:44400-49318 GCF_001443285.1 Poecilia latipinna | reverse complement strand
CGGCCCTTGAGGACTGGAGTTTGACACCCCTGTCATTGTGAATGACAACCTGTGAACAACAGGTTAATCCACAAAAATGTATATAGAAGTAGATCTTTCAAAAAATCTGAAGTAATGATTGTCTCAAATTCATGTACTTTCAACGGTGTCTTTCCTTAGGTACTTGTGCACCTGGCTCTGTGTGATGACTTTAACCGGCTGTCCTTGTGCTAGATCTTTTAGCACACTCCAGTATTGAGCTAGCACCGCTAGTTCTTTCTCTTCTTGTGGGTATTTCTTTTCGACAGAGGTCAGGGTGTAGCTCCACAGTGTAACTAAGCCTCGGTTTTCATTGCTCACTTTGATCATAGCATCATCATTCTCGCAGCTGATCTCTGCTACCAGTCTTTCTGACAGGCTTCTTGGTTCCAGCCTCACCGCTGCTTGAATCGCTTTTCTCAATTCTTCCAGATCTTGTTGGTTGGCTGCTGTCCAAACCCACGGTCTCTTTCCTCCTTCTTCGTTCTCCACATTTTTCTTCAGGCAGTTGTACAATGGTCTGGCATACTTTTGGTAGTTGGGCACATGGTCTCTGACATAGTTACACAGTCCCAGTATTTTCTGCAGTTCATTCTCTGACCGAGGGGGTTGAATGTTCATCAATTTTTCCCTATATCCATCTGAGAGTCCCAAGTCTGACGTGACCTGGAATCCCAGGTAATTCACCTGGAACTGTCCGAATTGGCACTTCTTGAGGTTTAATTTCAGGCCTGCTTTGGTGAGGTTCTCGACTACTGTCTGCAGTCTCACTAGGTGTTCTTCTTCAGTGTCATCGGCGATAAAAACATCATCTATGTACACAGTTGCTCCCACATCTCCCAGTACTTCCATTACAGCCGACTGAAAGACGTTTGGTGAGTTTTTGTACCCTCTACTGGATGAAGAAGACGTTTACCCTGCCTATCGTCATGTGGCTTATGACCCACGTGGCGATATTTCACGATTTGTATTATATGCAGAGTTCGGAAGCACCAGAATCCGAGAATGGTTTCCCTGTGATTCGTTCCCCATGGCTTGCAGCTCACAGAGGCACACGAGTTTAAACCAGCTCACTTTCTATGCTTTTGCTTTCGCTTTTAAGCCATTTTATTTATATGAGTATTATTAATCGATAACCATTAATCATGAAGTTACCTAGGTTGCTGTTTCTCTTCAGGCACCAATCTGCTGCGTGGGATGTGGAACAACCACAGAATCCGCTGGGTTCATATGGGTTGCATCGTCTACCCGCTGGAGTCACGATTGCGTACACCTGGATAATGTAACGGCAATCCTCTGCCTCCAGGGGCGTGAGGACCTGCCTTACATTGCGGCTTCCACAACTAGATCCCTGGAACGGGACCACAAAGTCGTGTGGATGACGACGCGCTTCAAATGTCGCCGTTGGGGGATAGCCGGATGATGCCCGTAGTCCAGAAGCTATGGGAAAACCAGACCACCCGCCAGTGCCTTCCTACTCTGCATCTCTTGGATGGCAGAGTAGTAGCAGTTGGTGACCCCATTCCACCAGTTTTCCCGGCATCTCCAGACCTGTTCGTCAACGTCGGGTGCCAGACCAGCATTGCAACTCACGACCAGGGTACCCAGGCTGAGTTTCTCAGTTCATCCCACCAAGCATGCCAAACTAATGATGCACCTATCCTATCACACAAGGATCAGA
Source organism: Poecilia latipinna (assembly GCF_001443285.1). Lineage (NCBI taxonomy): Eukaryota > Metazoa > Chordata > Actinopteri > Cyprinodontiformes > Poeciliidae > Poecilia > Poecilia latipinna. Next base: position 47,619 of record NW_015116795.1, on the reverse strand, counting down.
GTAGCCAAACGAGCTCCATCGTAACCTGCATTTGCCAGATGCAGTCTCCTTCGTTCAATAAGGATTTCCAGGACCTGCTCGAAGAACTAGAAGCGTGCTGCGACTTTCCAGCCGCCCCACAACAGGATTTGGAGGTGGATGGCACCACTCCGACTCCTCAGTTGGAACGCCAAGATCTTTTTGAGCCGTGCAGCTCCACAATTGATGACGAGCTGAACGCAGACACCTGGATTTCCCCACCTTCACATCTAACGGAGTACGAGGTTGTGGACACGTGGACGCCGTCATCTTCTCCTGTGACTTGCTACGAGAGGGACATCTTAACTATCCATTGTGATGATGTGTTAGGATTGTTCTATATGGACTTTGTGTTTTCCGCGAAATACCGTCCGATCTCAAGGAGGGGATGGTGCCGAAACCCGGGATGCACGGTGGGGAAGATGGGAAGACATCTTGCTGGACCCAGAGCTTGAAATTGGCCCAGCACAACCCACCAACAAGAAACGACAGCAAGAAACACCTGAAAAACCAGAACAACCAGAGTGGTTGTTCTGGTTCTGATGGCAAGGAGAGGATGGCAAGGAGAGGTGTCGACAGAAGGGAAAAGCCCCCGTCAGTGCCCAAGCCGGAGAAGTGACTGCGGTACTGGAAGGACTACTAGAGCTGGTGAAAAGAAAGATCAAGAGTGCAAGGTTGGTGACGGACAGTTATTACTGTGCACAAGCCCTTAAAGAAGACTTAGCCATTTGGGAGGAAAATGGTTTTGAGACAGCTAAGGGCAAGCCGGTGGCACACAGAGACTTGTGGGAAAAGATTGCTGAGTTAAAGATGCAGCTGGAGCTCGAAGTTGAGCATCAGCAAGCGCACACGCATGAGGGAGGTCATTGGCGTGGAAATGACGAAGTGGACTGCTATGTCCAACAGAGGAAGATTGTCTTTGTCGGTATCAAGAAGTGGGACAAGACTCCCAGAGGACGGGAGGTCCCAGAAGAGTGCGTGGATGAGGTCGTGCGGAGCGTGCATGGGGCCCTAGAACATGCAGGCATGCGACCTACCCGTAAGGAGCTGGAGGAGCAAGAGCTTTGGATCCCAGTGAAACAAGTCCAACGCGTGCTGAGGGACTGCGAAGTGTGTGGGAGATACAACGCAGGTCGCCGAGGGCAGTGGTTGGAAGGGTTGACCATCAAAAGCACGATTCCCTGGGGCTCAGTCTGTATAGACGTGGCAGGCCCCATGGGAATGACAGGAAGAAAAGGTGAGAAGTACCTTTTAGTGCTGGTGGATTCAATGTCGGGATTTGTAACTGTGAAGGCAGTCAGGAAGGCAAACGGCAGCAGTGTTGTCGGCATGCTGGAGCAAGTGTGCAGTGCCCTGGGAATCACGAAAGAGCTGCGGACGGACAATGGAACTCATTTCCGTAATGCACAGGTTGACCAGTGGTGCCAGAAGTACGGAGTAATGAGAGTTTACTCGCCACCCTACACACCACAAGCCAACGGAGTGGTGGAGCACACCATTGGATTAGTAAACGACAGGAATAGAGCTGAGAGGCCCGCCCCCTCGATGGAGCTCAACCAACGGCCATTTACCACGAAGGAAACGGGGCGGGGCTCCAGCGATAAAAAGGAGAAGCTGACGCCCAAAGTGCCATTCAAAGTGGGACAACGAGTGTGGGTCAGACCAAGAGAGCAACCTGTGAGCGCAGCTGTGAAACCCAAGTTTGAAACGACAGACATCGTCAAGCAAGTACTGGACAGGAACACAGTATTGCTGGAAAAGAAGGGGATCCAAGGAGTCGAGCAACTCAAGCCAGTTCCTGACTAAAGAGAAACAGAAGCCGGTGAAATGGCCAGTGAATCATGTATTGTTCCACCCTATCTCAGACTGGCCACCGTGAAAGGGGTGGTTGTAATCAGGAGGGATTGTTGTTGTACCCTAACCCTACAACAGGAGGGATCTGGGCAGGACGAGCCCTGAAGAAATTGGATTGGGCCAAAAATGGAATCCTGTCAGAGGAACCCGAAATGCTGATGGGGAATAAAGCTAAAAAGTGCTGCCCAGGGTGTTTAACAAATACTCAACTCCCTCTCACCTGGAAAGAAACAGGCCGCGAAAAGCCCAGGAAACAGGAGTCAACAGCAGAGAAGCTGCAGTACCTCCCAGTCTCCCCAGTTCTGCGGGAACTGCAGACTGTGTTCCCTACCCCGGCTAGTAATGGTGACCCAATGGGGATGGCAGGAGGAAGAACCAAAACGATGTCATTGCCTGTGGGATGGGGAAGAATTAAGCGTCTGTTCGGTCTGCACTGAGCAGATCCGGGGAGGAGAGGTGACTCCGGCGGGAGAGGCTGAAGGCTGGCAGCTAAAAAGATTCTACAGCGCTCTGCAGTTTTTTCAAACATACGGAGGACCCCAGTGTACTTACGGGAGTTCCATACCATCGGTTCACTGGTTCGCAGGGCCTTCGGCGCCCCCCAACACTCCAGAGGACCCCTCAGGGAGAGAACAGTGGATTTGGCGGAAAGAAGAAGGACCACACGACTCCCTGTGGGACGCTGTCCATACTGCCTAGCCTTATGATCCCACGCGAGCACAACTACCATACCCCTCAGTGAGTACCACGCACTCCCCAGTGATCTTCCGGGTGCTTCGGCCCCAGACAGATCGCCCGCTGGCCGAAGAATTAAGTGTACTCCCAGACGACGCAATGGTGCAGGCTGTTAATGGGGGTTGGACGGGTCCCTGGGAGCTGACCACCTGGGCACATTTGATTTTGGAGGTTATCAATGATTGCACCATCCCAATGGTGGATTTGCCGGACGTGCCAAGGGAAAGTGGGGTACGCACCTCAGACCTGTACTATTACACCACCGAAATAGACTGGTGGGGCAGCAACGCAGCAAGACCCAAAGAGAAGTCATATCTGTACAGAGTGACAGCAGAACACCACTTCCGTGATGGGGTACTGCAGGTCCCAGAGTAAGAACGCCCTCCGACCCTAGCACCATCCGTAAGGTTCAACTAACAGTGCAAATGCTCACCATCCTCTTTAAAGGAGTCTACTCGGTGGGAGCAACAATTAAAGTGGTGCCGGAGGAGAAAGTTTATGCCACTGTGTCCTGTACCGAGCCAGAGCCCCCAAAGAAGAAGGTAAAAATCAACGCCTGGCAGTCGCTCACATCAGCATGGAGGAAGAAAAGTCAGAATTAACAGCTACACC
>NW_015116795.1:39486-40090 GCF_001443285.1 Poecilia latipinna | reverse complement strand
TTCAGATTCGGAAGACAGCGCTGACATTGAAGACGAAGACTTGGAATCCCCTGACGGACCTCTGCTATGGAAAAAGACCACGATAATGGATAAACCACTTTGAATAAAAACCTTGCTTACGCTACTTGCGCTGCTCTTTGCTGCTGCTATCCTCATCACTATTCTATACTTTGTCGGAGTTGGACCATGGCATCTCACGCATTTGAGGGTCACCTATGGTCGCTCCAAGTACGCCACTTTCGATTGCTGGAACACAAGCACCATCGCTATCTTTGTGCCATGGGACAATGGGTCATCTATCCACAATCAAACCCAACAGTTTGCTAAAGACAACGGGAAGAAGTATGTAGAAAGCCGAGCCTATAAGTTGAACGATTCCACAGTTGATGAACTCCTGAACCGTACCTGGGAAATCTACAATCACGAATTACTTGACGACGGAGTGATTTGCTGGATAAGAATTCTACAACAGAGAGTACGTCGGATGGTCAGATGCAACTGGATCCACCATGACTGAGGACTGCCAGAATGGCATTGCAACATGGCCTGTCGACCCCTGATACTGTTGCCGCATCAAGGATATTGGGATAATGAGGTGGTTTAT
>NW_015116795.1:26717-36403 GCF_001443285.1 Poecilia latipinna | reverse complement strand
GAGTGGAGTACCGCTCCAAGATGGCCGCCCTAAATCTCGTCAGCGACAATAGGCGAGAGCGGTCCATGAGGGTCTATCCTTATATTATGTCTATGATCTCATGTTGTCCTCCCCGTTAGGCTCCGCCCCTTTTAGTGTCTCATGTTGTCCTCCCTGTTAGGCCCCGCCCCCTCCTGCTGGTCGGCGTCCTCCAGCTCCCGTCTGAAAGGTCAGAGTTCACACAGAGCCTGGAGCTCAGAGATGCTACAGCCTCTGTGAGCTGCATCGTCACGGAAACCACAGAGGAGGAGGATGGAGGTCAGAGGTCGGTCTTCAACACCGCCTGGATCGGTAGGAACACACACACACACACACACACACACACACCATCAGGCACAGATCAGCATCTCTAACTGGACCCAGTTTGGTTTAACCATTTACTGGGTCATAAACCCAACCTGAGTCCGTCCGTCCGCGTCAGTCAGATACTTTAACACGATGAGGTGAAAAACCATCAGCAGAGACCAGAATAAACCCAGTTTTATTCACTGAGGTCATTAAATCAGACCAGATTATTAATCCTGTCATAATAATTAATCTGTCAGATTATCAGCTGGTCGGTTCATCGACCCTCTGATGGAGATGAAGATAAAACCTGTGGAGCGTCTTCCTCATCAGACACCGAAACATTTTACTGTTTATTAACAAGCTAACTGATGATGATGATGATGATGAACTGCTGAGTGAATCCAACCAACATGGAGGTTCTGGTCCAGAACCGAGCCTTTGGTCCTCACAGTGTGTGTGTGTGTTTCAGGCAGCCTGGTGTGTGTGCGGAGCTTCACCATGGTAACGGAGCGGTTCCTCCAATCATTGTTCCCGTCCTGCCGACACCTGTACCAGAACCGCTCCATCTCCAACAGAACCTGCAGGTACTGGAACCGGCTGGTTCTGACCCGGTTCCTGTCTGGTACCAGAACCAGCAGGGGGCCCTACTGAGCATGCTCAGAGGGGATCTGACCACCAGCCTCCATCAGGTGTTTCTGACTCCACCTGTTTTCTACAGAGTTTACCTGCAGTTCTCTCTGGATCACCTGGTCATTCTGAGCCCCTCTGTTGCCATGGCAACACACCTGAGGATTAGGGGGGCGGAGCCAGGAAGTGACGACCAGCAGAGGAACCACAGAGAGGAAGAGGATGATGATGATGATGAAGGCTCATGTCTGAAGAAAAGGCGATGTGATGAAGAGCTCTCCTCCGTTGCCATGGTAACAGCTCCTGAGGGTGGGGCCTCCCAGCCCTGTGTTTCTATGGTGATTAGGGTGGAGTCTAAAGGAGGCGTGGCCTGGAGGAATGCAGTGATTGGTGGGAGCTGTGAGGGGGCGGGGCTTCCGCTGGGCTTCTCTGCTACGGCTCTGCTGATTGGTCCAGTGGTCCGCTGGGGGCGGGACCCAAAGAACCAGCCAATGATGGAGAAGGAGGTGAAGCCAGAGAGGGAGGAGAAGGTGAGGAGGAGAAATGTCAGACTGTTATCTGGAGAGGGAGGAAGTTACCTGATGGTTACCTGGACGATCACCAGGTGTTTACCTGATGTCACCCTCACCTGTCCCCCTACCCCCACCGTGTCTCCAGGTGCTGCTGCAGTTCTCAGGTGTTTCCTCTCGATGGTTTCCTCTCCTCCAGCCTGGATCCGTCTACAGACTCACAGCACCAAACACTCAGGTAAAACACCTTGATGATGTCACTGATGGATGGTTACCTCTGTACTGGGTCCACTGGTTACCTGGTTCTGGAGCTCTTCATATTTTATAGGGCTGTTGTAAACGAATATTTTAGTAATCGAGTAACCTATCGATTATTCTTACGATTAATCGGATAAAAAATCTGACAGATTAGAGGCGAACGAACGTAAGATGGGGACAGGTAGACCAGGGGACGAAGGTAAGACTGGAGGACCAATACGGGATATTTATGGTTCGTCCCACTCAGAAGCTCATCTACCAGCCATGTTCCGCCTCCCGTTTGTTCAGACCGGAATGATATGAAATTAATTTCCCGGTTCGTCCTAAAGCTGCTCTTCCACTGTCAGCATCAGCCGCCCGCCGTGTTCAGTCTCTACCTGTAGAAATCCTCCTCAGCTTCTTCCCGCCGTTCGCTTCCAGCTCCGGAGCAGAAAGGCTGCCGGACTCCCGGCGTCGCTCCGGTCATCTTAAGGATGCTTATTGGTTCCCCGAAAACGATGAAAACCCGGAATTACCATCAATCAATAAAATCCCGACGGGCCGAACTTGAAGTTTGGACATTATGCCGCTAACACTTAGCTTTCGTCAACAACTCAGAGGCGGAAGTCAGAGCGATGCGCAACGCAAATAACGTTCCGGCCGGAACACGGCGCGCTAAATGATAAAACTTAAACTAACGAAGATTCAAGGCAGGAAAATTTACCTCAAGGAATTTTAATAATCGAGGGAGTCGAATCATTCGAGGAATCGTTTCAGCCCTAGTTTTTATTTACTCTGTAGTGTTCGTTAATGCGCAATAGTCAGCTCCGCCCTAATCACACCCCTGATTGACTACTGACCAGTTCTCTTAACAGGTCCAGAAAATCCCTGAAACCTGGGTCTTACCCTCGAAATAGGTTTATCTGAGATACTCTGTTTAAACTGCTGGCGGGAAAAACTCGTCTAGTTCTAACTACCTTCAATTCCAGAAGTTATGACCCTTTTCAGTTGAGAAACAATCCACAGAGTAGCCCTCACTGCTGCGTAGTTTCTACAACCACTCCTGTTAACGGTAGCTTTTCCCCTTAAAATAACGTGCACTTGTTACCGGCTAGATTAGATTTAGTGACTCAGACTTAAGTCCCAAGGTCATTATTTTTACTCTCACCAAAGGAAAATACGAAGCCACCACATCTCTAGAATCATGTATGAAGGTTTTACTATAATTAGGAGAACTTATAATGATCAGATGACCCAATTAACCTCAATGTCCACAGTATCCTTTAGAATTTTCAGTATGAAATTTATTGTGCAAGCTTTAGCAGGGGCAAATGACATACAGATTAACTTTCAGAGATTATAAAATTGTAATAAGTGAATAATTTTGAAATTAAAATTAATCACGACCTTTTCTAATTCCTGTCCCTATTCTGTGTCACAAGTTCAACTAAGCGAGGCTTTTGGGGGCAGCTAAACTCACACCCAGATGGCAATTGGTCCTGGCAGCAGAGATTCTCCAGTGTCCTTGGTCAGAGTCTTTGTCCTGGCTTGGCAAAGCCCTCTTTTAGAATAGAAGCAAAGCAGAACCGTCCGTTGTCCTTAACGCACAGAATCTTCGTCAATCAGTGACCTTTGTCTTTTCTCCAAGTCTGCTGCAGTGGAATGGGGATCGTTGGGTTGAGGCAGAGGCGTTGGTTGAATCAGGAACCAGGGCTGGGGAGAGTTGGATCTTGTCCCTTCTTGGCGGCGTGAAGTCTCGGCTTCCCCTCGGTTCCAGGGCACAGTCCTCTGCTGGTCTTCAATCTGCATCCTCTTGTTGCTCTCCTTCAGCGCCGCGGACAAAGAACAGTTTCCTCTCTTGTCTGCTGGTTTTTATACTTTCTCAGCCCATAGTTGTGTATGGGAGCGGCTTACATAATCTCCTGGAACATTCTGTGGAAAGCCCCAGTGTTTCCCAATTCATCATCTCTTTCGTGACTTACTGGTACTTCTCGTTTTCCACTGGCCATCTGGTAACTTACTTCCCTTTCTGAGCCTCCCTAGCGGCCTCACCCAATTGTGACACAGTCTAAGAGCAGAACTTGCCTTTCTTTCTCACAATCTTAAATCTCCACTCATCACATTTCTTTAATTCATTATAAAACATAACTCTGCATTTATAACACATAAACAATTTATCATTGTATTACTCATAACTCTCAATATGATTTTCTATTATTCAACTCAAGCTGTGAAATCTGTTTCTAATCATCAACAGTCATCACACTCCACTTCAATAATCCGCACACAACAATCAAATTGTTACTGTCATTCAGATTACAAATACAGAACATACATTTCAATTGTACAGTACAGATTATGCTAATCATTACATATGTGTATATATTTTATTCATCTTTAATCATCATTAAATCAATATGCAAGATTACTGTTATTTCTCAGGCCTTCCTGCTCTGTTTTCTGCGTGTACCTGGAGGAATCTCACCACTTTATGCCATTTTTCATGACAGTAGTTTTTATTCATATCTTCTGACTGAACTCACCTGGTCCAGGTCGTCTCCCTGAGACCAGGCCTGTTCTCTGATGCACAGGTAGCTGCTTCCTGCCCCCTGCAGCTGATTGGTTCTCTGTGTGTCCAACAGGATCCCAGCGTTCTGATTGGCTGCAGTGTTGCTGGGCAGAAGGGGGTGGAGCTTCATGCTGACTCCTCCCTCCAGGTGCGACCTGATTGGAGGTTCCACACTCTGACCCGCCCCCTGCTGCTGCCCCACACCTGGACTCAGGTAACCTGGTTCTGGTTCTGTTCAGACCCGCTCCAGGGGAATGTAGCTGGGGCAAAATGGCTGATAATTGAGGGGGAGGGAGGAGGGCATATTTAATTTAATAAAAACAGATTTTAAAAAGTTTACAACACAGAGAAAGATATTATTTTTTATGTTAGGACATAGTGAAAGTTTTTATTTCATCAAAGTCTTTTTATTGTTTTACTGACAGACACACATAACAGAAATCCCCCTCTGCCCCCCATACTGGACCTGTTACCCAACATGAATCCACCTTGTATTCGCACATCAGTCGATGCAGGTTTGTGCATAAATGAAAGAGCCAATATTTGACCTTTACACAAATTTATCTGCTGAGATTCTTTCTACATAAGATATAAATGGCTGCCAGATATCCAATAATTAGTTTATAGATCCTTTAACTGTATATCTGATCTTCTCCAAATGAATGTTAGACATAACCTCTCCTAACCAGAGTCCATATCCTGGAGGATGTGGATCCATCAATGAGTCTTAGAGAGCAGGAAGCTAACAGTGAATGTTTGCTGAAACCTCTGGTGGAGCCAAACCAAACAGCTGAGTGGTGATGGATCAACAGTTTGTCCAGATATTGATGAGAAACTATCAGATATTTTGCCAATATCCATGCAGCTTTGCACCAAGTCCAGAATGTGTAAAAATGTGGCTGAAGTTTGTTTTCAACCATCACATGTCAGATCCAGGTACTTTCTGAACTTCCAGTCTGTCCTTGGACCGATGCAGACGATGTTCTACCTTGAACTGAACTATAACATGTTCCTGACATGGAGGACCAATAAATATTTAGAATATTTTTAATACTTTTAGTATTTTAATACTTCAGAGAGTCTGAACTGGTGTCATTGTATGAACTGAGCAGAATAAACTCCTCATAGAGCGTTTTGTGACAGACTTACACATCAGACCCTCACCTAAAAGAGAAGCAGGAGGTCAGAGAGGAAAACACCCAGAGATTATGGGGGATTTTCTGTCATAATCCAACAGCAACAACAGCACATGCAGTCAGAAAGCAGGATTTCATTTTTGTTCTCAAAACTTGCAATAGTTGCACTCAAAACTTCTCGCTTATGCTCAGTCTCTGCTCGCTTGTGAAACATGGAGCTGCCTTAGTCACCTAGCAACCTCTCACCCAATAGAAAGAAAGCGTTGTGCTGGGTGCGTTTGTTTCCCTCTAGCTGGTCTGCCCGTGTGGCTGCTATCGATTGTAGCAGAAGCCTCAGGACTGCTGGATGTTGTTCATATCGACGGACTGTTGATCCTGGAGGACAACATTTCACAGTCAGATGGACATATCACTGTTTATACTTTATGAATAACATATTACTAAACTGTATTTATGTCCACGGCGAGATGCCAGCTAATATTAGCTGTAGCACTCGGTGTAACACCGGGTTCAGCCACTTACAAAATCTGGGTTAGACTTCATAGTGGAGGCTGAACCTGGTATTACATCTGAGATCTCATGTTAATAATCTGTCAAAATGAAGAGAAATATAATCCTGTCTCCTCCTGCTGAACCCAGAATGGCTTTTTATTTGGCTAAAAAAACATTTTGGGTTTTCTGTGGAATGATGAGTGGTCACTGCCCACTGTGGTCACTGTGGTCACTGTGGTCACTATGGTCACTGTGGTCACTGCCCACTGTGGTCTCCACTGGTTCAGTGTTTTCATCCTCTGAACGTTTGTCACTGTGCTTGTGCTGAAGTGGCAAAGACGTTATCGTGTTAGAAAATCTCAGCACTTCTTTATAATTCTCCAGAATTATTTATAGCAACGTCTGGGATCATGAGCGCCCCCTGGCATCAGGCAAGAAACTGCCTATAATCTGTTTTCTGCCGTTTCTGATCGCTCCTCGGCACGAAACACGATACACACACAGTTGGTGACAAAAAACACAGTACATTATATACATAAGCGAAATTATGGAAAATCAGTTCAGACATTAAATGTTTTTAACCATTTTGTTGCTGGTGTACAGGCAGGAGGAGCATCGAACAGCAGCTAGCGCAGTTAGTGATTTTGAAGAAAAATCATCAGAATTGATTAAGCTAAATGAAAACTAAATACTTTATAGTACAAACCACATGGTGAAAATAGCAATATAAAATATTTTATCATTATATATCCGGGTTTCCCCCAGTGTTTTATAGGCCTGGTGGCCGCCATGCTTTAGTCACTGCCAGGCTAAGCCTTTCTTTTTTTGTCTTTTTTCTTCTTCTAGGAAAATAAAAGAAAGAAAAAATCGCCTTTTTTTTAAGTCGGACTGCAAGTGTTTCTATTGCTCCAAAGTGTTTCACTATCAGAGCAGATTTATTCCTAAAAGATATGTTTATAGAAGATATGTTTATAGTTTATGCATTTAAAGCCGGAACAATCACATGTCTGGGCCTCTGCGCGTAGCTTCGGGCTGCAGCAGCTGGATGTCTAAAGTTGACCTCAGCGCTCCTCCTTTCACTCAAACTGGACACAGGCTGACCGCTATGGATAGTTACATTAACCCCCCTGTGAGGAATTATGATTAGTTATGAGGAGTTATTGATTAAGGTAAGAGTTTAAACCCGCCGCGTTAGCTCTGGTTGCGCAGCTCTGGTTGCGCAGCTCTTCACGAACCGCAGGAATAACTTGTAGTCGCGCTTTCAGTGGCGCATTGACGAGTGGTGAGAATGATGTATATTTGTGAACAGAACATTATGCGGCGCTTACATCTCAACACGCTGCCCAGCGTTTGGCCCCGTCTTCCCTGTAAAGTTTAGGTCTGTGGTCCCGGTTGGCCGGTGCGTTAGTGGTTAACGACCCAGCGCTANGTTGACCTCAGCGCTCCTCCTCTCACTTGAACTGGACACAGGCTGACCGCTATGGATATTTACATCACCCCCCTGTGAGGAATTATGATTAGTTATGAGGAGTTATTGATTAAGGTAAGAGTTTAAACCCACCGTTAGCTCTGGTTGCGCAGCTCTACGTGAACCGCAGGAATAACTTGTCGTCGCTCTTTCAGTGGAGCTTTGAGGAGCGATGAGAATGATTTATATTTGTGAACAAAACATTATGCTGCGTTTACATCTCAACACGCTGCCCAGCATTTGGCCCTGCCTTCCCTGTAAAGTTTAGGTCTGTGTTCCCATTTGCGTTAGCGGTTATCGACCCAGCGCTAATCACTCATCATGCAGGTTTAACCCGGTGAGGAGCTTCGCGCTCTCCTCGCAGTCACGCATCACGCTGATTTTATATTATTTTATCATTAATACTAGTATTATTTTTCCGGTTACACTAAGCACCAAACCGTATCAAATGCTTTGTCTACTTAGTCAGACAGAGTTGATGAGTTGATGTGCGCGCCCACCGGACATCTGAAAACTCGTCCAGAAACTCAACCAGCCAAAATAGTTTGTCACCTTGTTAAAAACGAAATGAAAGAGCTACTAAAGCCACATTAGCAGCAATGAATTAAATCTCCCATTTGTTGCACATCTCTGCACAGTGCAGCGGGTTTAACTCTGATGAGTTACTGAGCAGGGCCAGTCCAAGGCTGTATGAGGCCTGGAGCAGAATCTGACTTGGGGGCCCCTTTTGTTACTAAAAACATCAGCACCTCTAACAGCTTCTGTGTTAGATTTAGTGAAATCTAGAACAGGGTTTAACTGGCAAACCTAAAAAGCAATAAATTATAACTGCAGTTTACCAATTTGTATTTGTGAACAAACGGAGCTGAAACTCAAAGATTAAACTCACAGCATCAGATTGTAGCTGTGGTAACAAACCAATCTATGAATATTGTTCTTTGAACTTCTACAAAGTAATCTTGCCAGCTCCTTAAAATCTTACATATAAATGTTAAATAATTTAAAGTCTTTTAATTTATATATGCTGAAACCATTATGTCAAATGTAGCAGCAATGATCATCTCAATAAACAAATGCTACATTTATGTATTTGTGGTCTATGTTAAAATATCAGCATTTATGGGGCCCCTGAAGCTCTGGGGCCCAATGGAGCTGCTGACTTAATTTGGATTTAACAGAAGTGGAAATAATTGATATTCATTTTAATTGTATTTTTTGATTAGTTGTTTTTAGACTAGTTGTGGGTTTAAGTAGTGTTTCACTGACGATGCTTTCCCATAACATATAATGACCCAGTGATATTTTTACTTTTATTGTCAACTTAACATCTTTTAATACAAAAACATGGTGGACCGCCTCGGCGCCCCGATCACCAGGCTTAGCAGGTTTTCTGGGGGAAACCCTGAATATAATTTTTCCATGATGACAGGTGAGGCTCTGCCTCATCACTGGTCTGTGAAATATCACTACCAGTAGCTGAGGTCCAACAGTGAGAGCAGAACCAGCAGCTTATCCCTCCAGCTTGATGACTTAAATTATGTCTCTGGTTATTTGTTGCTTCTGGCTGTGATTCTGTTCTGGGTGAATATTATGAATATTAGTATCTGTGCTGCTTTACCTGCTGTCTGCATCCAGGTGTCTTTTTTCCTGCATTGAGCCTCGATGCAGCCAAACTCCTCAAACTCTTGTTTGCTCCGTCGTATGAACATGTTAGATTTGTTGTGTTGATGCATTTTGACGTTGTAGTTTCACACCACATCGGTTAGGATTGGCTGCTGCGCAGTGAGAAGGAAAGAGACCAGCTGCACACTGGCTTCTGCAGGCATTAGTGATCGATTTTGGTGATCGGCATCAAGACACAGTGAGAGTTAGGGTTAACTGCTTGCTGTGGACATCAGATTATTTATTTTCAGTAAAAGTCAGGTGAAATAATTCCTCAAAGGATCCAAGACCGAGACGAGATGAAGAGTTTGTTTTGCTCACAAGTGAAAGAGTTTCTGAGCCAGCAGAAGGAAATGCTTCAACAACAACAGGACAATTTGAAAGGCTTCGTTCAAATCATTCTGGACAAACACCAGACTGGACGAGCTGACAGGAGAAGGGCAGGACATTAAATCCAGCCAGAGATTTACACAGTAAGACGTGGATGACGTCAAAGCAGAAAGTGTTGAGCACAGTGAATGAGGTAACTCTCTGCAGACGTATTTAAAGTTTGTAACAGCCTGTTGGCAATCACCGATAAGATGGAGGAGCTGGAGGGACAATCAAGGAGAATCAATCTGGTTATCGACGGAGTTACTGAGTCGCCAAACGAGGCTTGG